>NC_048298.1:168390243-168690243 GCF_013100865.1 Trachemys scripta elegans | reverse complement strand
TTGCACCAACCTGAAACAAAATATTTCATTTCAATTTTCTCCCAAGAGGAAAAAAAGTAAAAAAGATTGGGGGCACATAGAAGAACTAGTATTTAAAAAAACCAACCAAACAAAAAACACTTTTCCCATAGAAAATTTCTATTTTGCAGAAACTACATCTGTCAAAAATCATTCGATGAAAAATCCCCCACCAGTTATATTAATCACTTTAAAAAACATGGTTTATGCTCCTGCCAAAAATAATTTATCATGAGTCAAAAGCAGACCAGAAAGATTTATGAAGAGAAAAGATGAACATTAAAACATTTACACATTTCTTTCCACGTTTGGATTTTCTACAGTATACACTTGAGTTACGATAACAGTCACTTTTACATTTTGTCATTACTATTGACTTCCCATTTGACAGTCTCTAATGGAAATCCAAGGTAAACTAAAGGATATTCAGTTGATTGCATTAATTAATTCACTCAATATTCTTTCAAAATCCTTGAACAGGAGCACAAGACCGAGGACACATTTTTTCTTTAAAATTTTTGCCTGCACCAAATATAGAGATCACATGCTATTCCTTGTCAGTCATCGTGGTAGGTATGGTGTATTTGCTAGACAAACTGTTTTCTGCCCACACGGGGAAAAAATCTTTGGATAGTGATAAGGGGAGACAGCTTATCAGAACAGTGAAATTTAACTCATGGGGCCAAGTCTTCAGCTAGTGTAAATCAGTACAGCTCTATTGACTTCAGTGGAACTATAGAGAGTGTCACATCATCTGAGTGTCTGGTCCATGAAGGGTCCCAGGCATTTCCAATTTTGGGGATAGGATTGAAACCTGAAAAAGGGAGCCTTGAAATTTTAATTGTGAATTCACCCAAGATCTAAAAACCATACATCCCAGGGACACAGGACAGCTGCAAAGGGTAGAAAGCACACAATATTGGCTTGACCAGCATTCACTCCAGAGCAGAAATATCCCATGGGGAGAAGTTTTACCAAGGTCCATTACCCCAGTTCTCAGCTTTGCAGCTTCTACAAACCTTCTTAATGAGGTGATGCCCGTTTTCTTCCTTCCTCAACAGAACTGCTGCCTGTCTGTCTCCTCCACCCCATCCCCCAAACACAGGCACACATACTTTCCTAGCTCTGAACCTGGTGGCTGAACTTTGTCCTCACCCATAACTATTTCACATTTGGGGACAATTTATACCTTCAAATCAGCGGCACTGCTATGGGTACCAGCATGGCACAGTATGCCATGGCACAGTATGCCAACATTTTTATGGCTGACTTAGAACAACACTTCCTCAGTTCTCTTCCCCTAATGCCCCTACTCTACTTGTGCTACATTGATGACATCTTCATCATCCAGGGAAAAGAAGCCCTTGAGGAATTCCACCATGATTTCAACAATTTCCACCCCACCATCAACCTCAGCCTGGACCAGCCCACACAAGAGATCCTCTTTCTGGACACTACAGTGCTAATAAGCGATGGTCACATAAACACCACCCTATACCAGAAACCTGCTGACCGCTATACTTACCTACATGCCTCCATCTTTCATCCAGACCACACCACACGATCCTTTGTCTACAGCCAAGCTCTATGATACAATCGCATTTGCTCCAACCCCTAAGACAAACACCTACAAGATCTCTATCAAGTGTTCTTACAACTATAATATCCACCTGCTGAAGTGAAGAAACAGATTGACAGAGCCAGAAGAGTACCCAGAAGTCACCTACTAGAGGACAGGCCCAACAAAGAAAGTAACAGAACACCACTAGCCATCACCTTCAGCCCCCAACTAAAATCTCTCCAGCGCATCATCAAGGATCTACAACCTATCCTGAAGGACGATCCATCACTCTCACAGATCTTGGGAGACAGGCCAGTCCTTGCTTACAGACAGCCCCCAAACCCGAAACAAATACTCACCAGCAACCACACACCACACAACAAAAACACTAACCCAGGAACCTATCCTTGCAACAAAGTCCATTTCCAACTCTGTCCACATATGTATTCAGGGGACACCATCATAGGACCTAATCACAACAGCCACACTATCAGAGGCTCATTCACCTGCACATCTAACAATGTGATATATGCCATCAGGTGCCAGCAATGCCCCTCTGCCATGTAAATTGGCCAAACCGGACAGTCTCTACGTAAAAGAATAAATGAACACAAATCAGATGTCAAGAATTATAACATTCAAAAACCAGTTGGAGAACACTTCAATCTCCCTGGTCACTTGATTACAGACCTAAAAGTTGCAATATTACAACAACAAAAACTTCAAAAACAGACTTCAATGAGAGACTGCTGAATTGGAATTAATTTGCAAACTGGACACCATTAAATTAGGCTTGAATAAAGACTGGGAGTGGATGTGTCATTACACAAAGTAAAACTATTTCCCCATGTTTATTTTTCCCCCCTACTGCTCCTCACACCTTCTTGTCAACTGCTAGAAATGGACCATTTTGATTACCACTACAAAAAGTTTTTTTTCCTCTCCTGCTGGTAATAGCTCACCTTAACAGATCACTCTCATTATAGTGTGTATGGGTAACACCCACTTTTTCATGTTCTCTCTGTGTGTGTATATATACACATCTTCGTACTGTATTTTCCACTGCATGCATCTGATGAAGTGGGTTTTAGCCCACAAAAGCTTATGCTCAAATAAATTTGTTAGTCTCTAAGGTGCCACAAGTACTCCTGTTCTTTTTGAAAAATACTATACACTCAAAACACTGATATGTGCCTGCCACAGTAACATCAGTATTTTCTGTATGCGTGCGGGGATTTTCCTTATATTTTAAGTGGTTCCTACGAGGGACTTTGGAGCTGAGGGGAGTTCGAGAAGCATCCCCTCTTTCCTTCTGACTTACTGAGATCTGCACTAAGGGGAACCTCAATAGAATCTGTATGAGGGAGTCCATCTCTTGCAAACCAGAACTATAGGAATATAGCTTTGCCTTGGAAATTGAATGAATTCCTTGGTGACACTCATTACCTCCCACCAACACTCTGCAAGCTCTTAGCATTGCAGATGGGGGACTGTAATGGTGCATGACTCACCCCTGTGGCGCCTCCTGCTGGCGTCCTGGGAATTAGCTCTTTTTCCAGCCTTGGAGCGCCCTCTGCAGGCTGACATCTCACTGCCGCTGGGCCCCTGTGTCCCTCCCAGACTCTGGTGGCCCGTAATCTGGGGTGCTGCCCCCTGGCAGTAACCCCTCACTCTCAGGGTCTCCCCTCCCCAGAGACCCCAAACCCCTAATACCACCTTGCCTCAGCTGGTGGCTACTGCCAATCAGTAATGAGCCCCTGCTCCCTGGAGTAGACTGCAGTATAAGAGCCAATCATCACAGGCAAGGGGGTAGGACCCTGCTATCTTCCTCTACCATCCAGTACCTCAGGGGTGGGCGTAGGACCAGGCCCTGCAGCCTGGGGAGTTGCCAGCCTGGAGCTCCCCTGCTCCTCTGGCCTTTCCCCAGCCCTGTTTCCCCAGTACCCTTTCTATAGGCAGCCAGGCCCTGCTCCCTCCAAGACTGGAGAGAGAGACCGTCTAGCTCCAAGCTAGCAGCCCTTTTATAAGCACCTGCTGTGCTCTGTTTGGGGCATAGCCCCAGTTGTGCCTGCCTTCCTAATCAGCTTTTCCTTACAGCCCCAGTCCTCTCCCAGGGCTGGCCTTAACCCTGTCAGGGCAGGAGCGTGTAACCAACCCGCTACAGCCCCCCCACCTCAAAACTCCCACCCCTGGGGTTAGCGAGGACTCATGGCCTGGGCTCCCCCCAAAGTTGCCCCCGGGCTACCTGCCGGAACTGGGCCACTGCCTTCTGATAGGCAGGCTCCACGGCCTCCAGCCATGCCTGTAGGTCGGCTCCTCCCTGACCCTCCACCCTCAGGGCCTGGGTTCATTTGGTGCTCTGCTCTCTGACCACTTGGGTCCCGGTCTCTTGCTGGGCCCCCTCAGTCTGGGTTTCCTTACTGGAGACCTGTCCGGCGATGGTCTGGGTCCCGACTTCCTGTTGGATTCCCTCTGTCCCGGTTGCTGCCTCCGCCACTTCCAATGGGTGGCGTTTGGACCGGCCATCCGTCAGTCCAGCTGCTTCCATCTGGTCTAATTCACCCCTTCTGGGCCCCCAGGCACCTCCTTCAACCGCCCCTCAGCTCTCCTGAGGGGGCAGTGCCTTTTAATGTGGCCCAGGGTACCGCAGCCCCAGCAGACTACCTGCCTCTTCACTGCCTTGGACTCCGGCTCCTGCCATTGGTCCTTTTCTGGGACAGCCCTTCCTGGACTGCCCTGGTCAGGCTCCTTGAGGCCGGGAACTCTCTCCATAAGTGCCCCTGCCGCTCACAGGCCCAACACCTTTCCTGCCTCCCGACTTTCCTTGTTGGGTGGTCTCTTGCAGGGGCTCGTCCCTTCCCCCATTCTGGGTGAGGCTCCCTGCCCTCATCCCAGTAGGAACAGTCCTGCTTCAAATGTCCACGGCATCCACAGGCATAGCAAGCCCTGAACACTGCCACAGGCCTCCTGGCCCTCGCATCCCACCTTACATACCATTCTCCACATTTCCTCCAAAACTCCTGTCGGAGGAATTTTCCCAGGAGCCGCTGCTCCAACTGTCCTTGCAGGGCCCACTGTGCCTCAAAATGTCACTGCTGAGTCTCTCCGAGCTCCTGGATCAGTCTCTTCAGCCTCTCAGGCTTTCTGATGGCCCCTTTCCTCAGGGGACCAGGCCCTGGAGCCCAGCTTGGAATAGCACCAGAATCCTCTGCAAAGAACAACTCCGCGTAACCCAGATCCATAGTCCTTTACTTTGGCACACCTCGCCTAGTCCCTTCAGTCCCCTTGTATTGGGGCAGACCGCACGTGCCCGCATTCTCCACCACGATGTAATGGAGTGCGACTCACCCCTGCGGCGCCTCCTGCTAGCGTCTTGGGAATTAGCTCTTTTTCCAGCCTTGGAGAGAGAGAGAGAGAGAGAGACAGTCTAGCTCCAAGCTAGCAACCCTTTTATAAGAACCTGCTGTTCTCTGTTTGGGGCGTGGCCCAAGATGTGCCTGCCTTCCTAATCAACCTGTGCTTTTCCTTACAGCCCCAGCCCTCCCCCAGGGCTGACTTTAACCCTGTCAGGGCCGGAGCGGGTAACCACCCAGCTACAGGGACAAAAACCAGAAACCACAAGTTTTTTTAAGGGTTGAGTTTGAAGGTGATTTTTCATAGCTGGAGACCAAATCTTGACCTGCCTTAAAATTGTCACTTGGGAAGGAACCTCTTTCCTATTCTAAAAACTATATTTGGGATTTCTCCCCCCTTCTAAAACCTTCCACTCTCTTATTAAGGGATTTAAAAACAAACAAAAACAAAAAACCCAAACACCTGTAAGAATCACAGTTTCTGTAGGACCTATAAGTAGAGCTGGTTGGAAAATAGGAAAGTGCAAAAACAAAGTGTAGTTACTCTTATTTGAGCCCCATAAAAAGTGTGAGAGTGGAAAAGATCAGCAGTTGCTAAACAGAAAAACAAAACCCCAAGCCCCCTAATTTCAAGAAACCACAGGTCCAGTTGAGTGCCTCCTCAGGCTGCCGTGAGGTGACCCAGCCACTAGATACTGTATGTTTTAAGGCTATGAGTCTGAACAGAGCCCAGGCATGGTCCCTGTCTTGGGGTTCCTAAGCACACTCTTTGGGTGCAGCTCTTCTATCTAGCATCGTCTGTTTAGAGCTTAGACTATATGTCCCAGCTGTCTAGCACTGGAAATCATTGCTGACTCTCAGGGCTCCCCCATAGATTAAGTACACCTTCTCCTAGAATCCCACCACACTTGGCTACTCTGACTTTGGCCGTCTGTCTCTTTCCCCTTTCCAGTCCAAAGCTTCCTGTGCATCTCTGTGGGTAGTCCCTGGTTTACATTTTCCCCTTCCAACACCCGGCTGCTTTGTTTGGTCTTTGATAACTTTTCACTGCTCCAAAACCCCTCCCTGAAAACCAATTTGGCTGAAATGATTTTCCAATTTGGTCACCCTCCTTGGCTCAGTTATTGAGTGGTCAGTGCAGTCTTTAAAGTCTTCTACAGCTATATTGTCCTTGTTTGGGGAAGGCTTGATACAGCCCTTTCTAGGCCATGATGGATTCCACATTTACATAGGGGCATTCACTGATACACTAGTTTTCTTATCCACCAGAATTAATCTTATGAAGCTGTTAATAAGTCACACATACATTCCCCAAATCATCACATAAACATGACATTTAAAAAAAATTAAGAACTATTTAAAAGAGCACATAAGAGGATCCCTTTAAAATTTGTCTCCTAATAAAACACTTTACTCTGTCATATCTTGAGGGACTGCCTTCAAACCACAAAGCACCTTTGATAGGTCTTGTTCATGATTATAGCAAGAAAGAAGGAAAAAAGTCTTGTTTACTAAAACAAAAAGAGAGGAAGTGATGTGGAACGGAGAGATGCCCTACATAACACACAACTGGTACTGTTTGATAGCACACGTTTTAAAAAAATGTGTTTTAAAGTTTGCTTCCCCAAGAGATCTCCTTGATATGGAAATGGTAGTAATTACTAAAGATGTGCTAGCCACAAGACACCTGCAATTTGAATCTTTTACTAAGAGACTTGCAATGAAGAGGCCATTTCCCACTTCTCTTTTTGAAAGAAAAGGAAAGGGAAGCAGTATCTTCTTTTAAGGTTTTAATAAATGTGAAACCACCATCATTTAGCTTTACAAATATTCATTAACATAAGATATAGTCCAGTTTCCTGTCTGGGGACGATGGCCAGCATTAGATAAAGGCACAAGAACCTTGCAGTAGGCACATGTTGGGTAATTTGCTGTCTCATCCGACTCAATAATAGAATACAATAACTGGATGGTGTTTATGCCCCAGCTCCTCAAGAACTGGCACACTCTGCAAATGGATTTTAGTAGACCATGAGAATTTGCAGCAGTAGCCTTGGTACCCATGTGACTTGGCACACAAAGAAAAAAACCAAAATGTTGTCTTGAAAAAAAATATCTAATTTCAACATTTTGAATGAATCTCTATTTTCACCACAAAAACAGTTTCCTTTGTCAAAAAGCAAAATTAGTTTATGAAAATTGCAAATTTCCAGCAGGAACAGATTCACACAAGAGATCATAATTTTGACTAGGATCACCATTTCCCAGCCCACTTCATAATATTGCATTTACTAGCAAGGTTGATGAAATTTTACCTTTGTTCAAGTTTCTGAAATCATTTTTGGATACTTGTGAAAAGTTTGTATTCCTTTTCTCATGGGACACCGGTAATTTCTCACAGATCTACTGAAAGGATTCATTTTCATTACAGCAGATTAAAAGTATGGTTATTTTCTACTGCACTATCAGAAGCTGTAGTAGAGTTATGACAGTGATTGATACATGGGTTCGTACTGTACTGTAGCTAATGTTACGAATAGAACTATGCAAGTAAGGGATCTTTTGATTTACTGGAAATTCTGAAAAAATGAAAAGTTGTTTCAGGTTGGACAAAATATTTCAGTTTTAGCATCTCCTATTGTTTTTATATTTTGAAAAAATGAATGTGAGGAACTTTAGAAGCAAGTAGTTGTTTTGAATAAAAAAAAAAAATCAAGATTTTCTCCCTGAAAATGTCAAATAAAATATTTAAAAATTCTGAAAAAATTGGAAGATTCCCCCCCCCCGAAACAGTTTAGTGAAATCAATATGAATTTGCAGACTGCTTCAGAGACAGAAAATCTGCATTTGTCTTTGAAAAAGTTTTGATGATTTTTTTTTTTGCTGAGCTATACTCATGAAACATTTTATGATGTGTGTGTGGCCCAGAGATACTGAGAGAAACAGAGCATAAGTGATCTGCAAAAAGTTATGCCGTAAGTCAGTGTCAGAGTTGGGAACAAGAACCCAGTTTTGTGGACTCCCATTTCCTTGCTTTAAACACATGCTCTCTTTTCAAGTGAGTGAGTTTCTAAGTCTAACACCAAGTATACTCTCTCTGCTTCTATATCTAGTGATAAATATTCTTAGAAGTTTAGGGAGTCAGAGTGTTAATCCAACTAGACAATATGCTAATTCCTATCTCTTCTCTGAAAACAATAAAACATTGTTTATGTGAAACAGTCTTTCCATTAGTGTTATTGGGAATTCAGATAAGCAAATCAAGAACAATCAGTGATGATCCCATATAAAGCCTCAGCGTTTCTAGACATCCTAGCACATTTGAACAATCAGATTCAGCACTTGACTTACTTGCATTTTTCCAAAATGGAGTTCCTCTTTAAGACTAATTTTAATATACATTATAACACACTAGCTGACACCTAAACAGAGCAGAACTGCTTTTAGAGGCTTAGTTGCTAAACTATTAGCACCTCATGACAAATCAGCATCTAGTGTAGGCAACCAGAAAAATAAATATAAACAAAAATAAGGTTAATTTACCCTTTTGTCTAGCTTTCTTATTTACATTTTGGATATATACAATCTCCATAACCATATGATTAACACTAGCCTTAGAAAGTCACCAGGGATGTATTATATAATAATGTAATCTTGGCTGAAAGCCGGTTTAAAAATGAACATGTTAGGACTCCTAGCTGTGAGAAATGCTTTTCAGGCAAATCCATTGCAGGGCCAGCATGTGTAGGTTTTGTCAGACAACAGAAAAGTGGAGCCATCTCTGAACAAGAAAGAAGGTCTAAAACATCTCCTTTCATAGTCACAGTGTTAGCTTGAACATTTTAACACCTCCTCTCCAATCCCACCTCTGATCTTCAGGCTGATCTTACTGAACTACAGCTATCTTTGTTGTACATTTCCTTTTGCAGCACCAACACCTAATTTAAAGATGATCCTAGTTTTCTTATCCTCTTTCATTTATGGCATTGTGGAAGAGATTTGGGAATGTTCAGCCTTCCATCCTGATTACTACTGGCTGTGGAGCAATGACCTTTAAGATTCTAATTAAAGTATGTCAAATGAAATGGGATTGGAATATCCCCCCCAATTTATCAACATGACAGCTGACTTTAAACGGTAGGGTCATAGAATCTGTTATGTCATCATGGCACGTGTTGCTGTTATAAGTGGCACATGCGTGTTTAAAATAGCATTTCATGATATTGTTGCATTCTCTGTGCTCAGAGAGGCTATTACAGCTCTTGTTAACTGTGCTTATATTTGAACGTTTGGGATTGGCATGTGGTGCTTGCTTTGAGGAGGGGCTTCTATATACAATTTTATTCAAGGAGTGGGAATCTATTCAATTTGTCAGTGTACAAATGCAACGGTCTTTAATACTACGCTGACACTCAGGGACAATTGTCAAGGGCAACTTAAAAAAATAAATGAAGAATGCCTGCACTTCACATCCCGAGGGGCAGATCCTCAACTAGGGTACATTTGTATAGTTTAAGTAAATCATCATAGATCCATTGACTTCACATCAGCTGAGGACCTGCCGTTGAAAATTTTCAGGTGTCCTCCCCAAAGCCTAGACTGCAGGTTATTTATTTATATATATTTGAATGGATCAGTGATCAATAGTCTGTTTTGAAAATATGCAGTATGAAATGTTCGCTAAGATTGGAGTTGTAAATGCTGTTTATGGGACTAGCGTATTTGAAGGCAGAATTGTGACCTTTAAGGAAGATTTGTCCGAGTTTAGAAATAATTTGAAAACTTCTCACATTCCTGAGTTGAGTGCTCAACATTTTAATCATCACATTTCAGGTGTAGGGAAATGGACAGTGGTTTAGTATAGCCTAACCAGGCAGTCATCCCCCAGCTCTGCTGCTAACTCTCCATACTTAGATGCCTGGGGACACCATAGATCAGAGTTCCATAATACACTTGAGGGTGCACACTTCCTGTGTAGGTTGTCTAAATCCTGTCCCATCCATAGGAAAACTGCAGCTGAGGCCCTCTGTGGCCACAGAGAAGAGGACAACACTTTCCCAGAGGATGTGAATTTCCTGTCATTTGGCCAGCTCTAAAAATTTTCACCAAGACCAGTCGTTGCACGAGGAAGAACTGAAAGCAGCTCCTTGCATCCACATATGGATATGAAAAGCAAGTGGTATGCAATCTGCTACACTCCCAAGAGGAATGAAGATATATTGACAGTACAGTGGTGATCAAATAATTAAAATATGGGTCCAGGAGCTACTCAATTTATTTACCTTTACTTCTAAATGCGTTGTTTTTCCACATTGAGGTTTTGAGAGAGGAAACAGTCTAACATCAAATTCAATTAGATTTAAACATTCCTAAGTCCTGCTTCTCTCTCTTATCCTTTTTAAAACAGGAAGTTTCTGTTCCAACTCATGCCTGCTCAGAGAGGCAGTATCTGGAAGGAACTTTTTCCTATTTGCTTCTTCATACTAGTTTATTGAACCCTTACAAGTCCTTTTTCTTTTATAGTAAAGAAACAGGTCATAGATAAACCTTTAAATAGTATCTTTCTCAAAAAACCACAACAAATAAGCTCCTGCCCCACTCACCAAGAAGTAGCGGCAATAGGATTTTAATCAAGAAGCTATTTACTGTTACCTCTAAATAGTTTGGTTTCTCACACTGAACTTTTGAGAGAGGGACCACTCAACTATGCATTTATTAAAAGAATAAGCCAACAAATACAAGTTTAAGCAAAATGTGTCACTAATTTACTTCCAATTTCCATAAGTAATGAAATGTAAGCATGCAATCATCAAATCAAGGTTACAATTGAACTCAACAAAAATCAATGGTTCAGTTTACCAAAGTGAGTATTTGAATCAATGTATAAGGTTAACAAGAATTACTTCAATACTTTACAGGAAAGTTAAGGACCTAAGGGTCTGCTAAAAACAAAAGCTAACACTTGCCTTTATTTTAAGGAAGTAGAACTCTGAGAAGGATCCCTTCATGGCTTCTTACATTGGTGTTCCACTAAGGTTCCTCTGAATATATAAATTGTTATACTATTTACTAATGTGGGAAGAGTAATAAGCAAAGTATAGCATCTATGTCTTCCTGATAGTTTTACACAAACGCAGAAACGATTAAAACAGGCACTTACTAACTTTGGAATAACAGGCTTTTAACCCAAACTAATCTTACACTAATGAAATAGAGACTTGCGCTTTTTAGCATATACTTGGGTAAACTGTTATGCGCGCGTGCACACACACACACACACACACACACACACACACACACACACTCTATTGGAGAACTCAGACATCCCTGAAGTATATACAAAAGTGCTCACGTTTTCTTCTTCTTAGACCTAAGTTTTAAATGTAGAGTAGGGATACCTAGCTACATCACTCGGAAATAGTTAAGCTGACCTAAGCTCCTGTGTGGAAGAATGCTTCTGTCAACCCAGCTACAGCCTCTTGGGATGGATTTACTAAAAAAAACAAAACACCTTTCATCACTGTAGCAAGCATCTACACTACAGTAGTGGCACTGCAGCTACACAGCTGCTGCTCCAGCACTTGTAGTATACTCATACCCGTAGAGTCTCTACCTCATCTAATTGGCTTTAGTTAATAACTAGTTGTTGCAAATAACCTGAGCTCATTTTGCATGTGGGAAGGTGGTCATTTCTCCCTTAGTTGTAGCTTCAGGCTTGTCAGTCTTTCACTTCTTTAGATGGTTGGGGCCAGGAAAGGAAGCAATATACAACTTCAGGTGTTATTGTTGATATGAGAGAGAGAGAGAGTGTCCAACCCTTTTTTCTGCATGGTTAGTCTTTTTTAGGGTTCAGAATCCCCTTGCTTCACTTTGGGGACCACCCTTGTCCAATCAGAGATTCCAGCATGTTGGCCATAGCTCATTATGGGCCAGTAATTTAATATCTGAACCAGAGGTTACTGCAGAAGATTCCAGTATGATGGGTCATTTTTTGGAAACATGTTGGTGACCGCAATAAATGTCCTTTTTGTAAGCAGGACATGCAAGATGCCCATGTAAGGAGGAGCTGGTAACAGATTTCCACTTAGGCCTTCATAAGTACCTTAATTGTTTAAATACAATGAATAGCTAGTTAGCATTATACATTTGCTTATTTCCTAGAGTGTAGGGCATGCGAGAGGCCTTATACAAATAACCTTTTGCCTTATATACCAAAAAAGCATTACTAAGAAATGCTTGAAGCAGCTAACAAACACTTGGCCAAACAAAGTCATTCAGGCCTAAACTCAACTGTGGTCTAGGTTTCTTGAGTATTTCCACCCTGCCCAAGATGTATTAAAATAGAATAAATAAGTGTTAAAAACAGTGTTAAAATTGTTTGAGAATTTTCCAGATCCTACTTGCAGCTAGGTGGCTCTATAGGGAAGAATGCCATCTGGGCCTAGCAGCAGGTCAGTCTTCAAAATGCCAGCCTAAAGCAAAATTGAGTGAATTGTGCATCTTTGCCTTAGGGAGAAGCCCTCTTTGTTTTTTGGTTCTTATGCTGATAAGATTATGGATTCTAAGCAATAAAGTGCAACTTTCCATGAAGATTAAAACCATAAAATTCTCTAATTTCTCCATTTATATGCCATGAACATAACATCCCCCTACAGCATTTTGCAGAAATCATGTATTAGGATGTAGAGGGCATAACCTGAATATGGAGTTGCCAGTCAATTTAAAGTAATCTGGGGACAGCAGGCAGTGGTGAATGTTCATCCTTATTATCTCTATTTTTTAAATTCTACAAGTACAAAATGATGAGAACGTTGGGTATATTCTGGCATTCTAGGACAAGAGGCACTACTAGACTGGGGAAGAGACATAAATGTAGACCTTGCCACTGGTATGTAAAGGTCCTGCAAATAGACTGTTCATGCTCCCTTTCTATTCATGATGTAGGAATTCATGGAGTTTCCACTATTTCAGGGAAAAAAAAAAAAAAACTTCTAGGATCCAAATTGGGGAAACTTATTTGAGAACACTTTTTCTTCTGTGATTTTGGAGAGATTTAATTGTAAGTGCTCTATAATGACATGAGACACACAAGGTGAGTGAAGTAATATCTTTTATTGGGCCAACTAAAAGAAGTTGGTCCAATAAAAGATATTACGTCACCTGCCTTGTCTCTAATATTCTGGGATTGAAATAACTACAACAATATTGCGCACTGTCAGGGCAGGCTCTGGCTTTTTTGCTGCCCCAAGCAAAAAAAAAAAAACACACACCTGCAGGGCGGCAAAGGAAAAACAAAAAACAAAAAACCCACGGGGCGGCAAAGCGCACACACACATGTGCACACACACAAAATAAAAACACCTGCAGGGCAGCTGGAGCGGCAAAGCAAAGCAAAAAAAAAAACAAAAACAAAAAACCTCCAGGGCGGCCGGAGCCAGGGTGCAGGGGGACTCCCTGTGCTGCAGATGTGCAGCGGAGTGCGTGCCTGGTCTAGCAGGGGGGAGAAAAAGAAGGGGGGCGGCCAGGGCTTCAGCGGGGCGCTTGCCACGGGGCCCCTCCCACTGCGCCGCCTGCCGGGAAGGCTCTGCACTGCTCCGGTCGGCTGGGAGGGAAGGACGCGGGCTGCCCTGCTGAGTTTGCTGCAGGGCGCTCCCTATAGGGCAGCCGGAGCGGCAAACCAAAAAGAAAAAGGAAAAAAAGGGTGGCTGGAATGCCACCCCGTGGAATCTGCCGCCCCAAGCACGAGCTTGGTCGGCTGGTGCCTGGAGCCGGCCTTGCACACTGTAATGACATGTAATACTAGCTTTCCCAAAAAGAAAACAACGTATCAGAGTGGTAGCCATGTTAGTCTGTATCAGCAAAAACAACAGAGTGTCCTTGTGGAACCTTAGAGACTATCAAATTTATTTGGGCATAAGCTTTCATGGGCTAAAACCCACTTCATCAGATGTTAAAGTAGGCTGAGATGACTTGCATCTTCAGCAATAGGTGTTTTTACTGGTGCTGAAAGCTAGCAAAGCTTAGTAGCACTGAAGATGCTGTTGCACTAATAGCCTCCGAAACACCAAATGCACTTTGCATATGCTCAGCTAGTTTAGTGCCCCAACTCCAATATTTTGGAGCCTACAGCAGGCACTGCAATGTGTTCTGCTGAGACTCTGACACCAGATAAGTAACACAACTAGAAAAGGCTTTTAGACTGGAGGCTTGTGGGGAAATAAGTCAAAATTCCTTCTTGCTCTTCACCATACTGGTGGAAATATTAAGGGTCAGAGCACATAGAATCATAAGACTGGAAGGGACCTCGAGGTCATCTAGTCTAGTCCTCTGCACTCGTGGCAGGACTAAGTATTACCTAGGCCATTCCTGACAGGTGTTTGTCTAACCTGCTCTTAAAAATCTCAAATAATGGAGATTTTACAACCTCCCTAGGCAATGTATGCCAGTGCTTAACTACCCTGACAGTTAGGAAGTTTTTCCTAATGTCCAACCTAAACTGCCCTTGCTGCAATTTAAGCCCATTGCTTCTTGTCCTATCCTCAGAGGTTAAGAAAAACAATTCTTCTCCCTCCTCCTTGTAACAACCTTTTATGTACTTGAAAAACTGTTATGTCTCCTCTCAGTCTTTTCTCCAGACTAAACAAACCCAATTTTTTCAATCTTCCTTCATAGGTCACGTTTTCTAGACCTTTAAACATTTTTGTTGTTCTTCTCTGGACCCTCTCCAATTTGTCCAAATTTTTTCTGAAATGTGACACCCAGAACTGGACATAATACTAAAGTTCAGGCCTAATCAGAGTGGAGTAGAGCGGAATAATTACTTCTTGTGTCTTGCTTACAACACTCCTGCTAATACATCTCAGAATGATGTTCGCTTTTTTTTGCAAAAGTGCTATGCTGTAGACTCATATTTAGCTTGTGGTCCACTATGACCCCCAGATCCCTTTCCTCAGTACTCCTTCCTAGGCAGTCATTTCGCATTTTGTGTGTGTGCAATTGATTGTTCCGTCCTAAATGGAGTACTTTGCCTTTGTCCTTATTGAATTTCATTCTCTTTACTTCAGATCATTTCTCCAGTTTGTCCAAATCATTTTCAGTTTTAATCCTATCCTCCAAAGAACTTGCAACCACTTCCAGCTTGGTATCATCCGCAAAACTTTATAAGTGTACTCTTATGCCATTATCTAAATCATTGATGAAGATAATGAACAGAACCTAAAGCTGGGACTTAGGCACCTATGTCTGGGGTACAGGCACCTACATACCTTTTTGAATCCAGGCCTAAGTGCAAACACACCTTAAAATATTCTGCAAAGTTAAGAGAAAAGTGATGACAACACTGCAATTCTTTTTACACATATTTAGAAACTAGACCTCTACCCCGATAAAACACTGTCCTCAGGAGTAAAAATCTTACCGTATTATACGTGAAACTGTGTTATATCGAACTTGCTTTGACCCGCCGGAGTGCACAGTCCTGCCCCTACAGAACACTGTTTTACCCCATTATATCCAAATTCGTGTTATATTGGGTCGTGTTATATCGGGGTAGAGGTGTATAAGATAGTGTCTAGAGCCCAGGGACAACTATTATTAGATGAGGATGAGAAGGGAGAGGTGAGCTGGTTTTTGAAGGGTAGTGGGAGACTTGGTTTCCTAAAATATAGAAACTTTTAGGAGGCAGGCTAGACATCTGATAATATGGTTTTATATAAAAATCTGTCTAACTCCAGTTCTCTTTCAGTCTTGAGTATTGAATTTACTAGCATGTTGTTTCTCGTCTTCACTGTAGTAAACATGAAAGCTACAGATCAATACCGCAAATGACATGATTACCATTTAATGATTACTGAACAGTGTGAGAGTTTATCTGATTCAACATGCCTAAAATTGAAGGACATAAGAAACAAGTCATCAGATTGGCAGAAGTAATGAAAACAGATACTTCTAAAATAAAATGTAAAGATTGGCAAGAGTTGCTAAGTAGCAAGACAGGAAGAATTTTTATTCTTCTCCCAGAATGCAGAAGATTGAGCTCCCTGGGTCTGTCCATATAAGGCATGTTTTCTAATCCTTTAATCATTCTCATGGCTCTTCTTCAAACCCACTCCGATTTATGATCATCCTTTTTGAGCTCCTGGAGGCTACCAAGTCAATCTATTTAGTTGAATAAAGAGAAGCTTAAAGGGTGACTCACTTACAATCTAAGTGCCTACGTGGGGAACAAACATTTAATAATGGGCTTTTCAATATTGCAAAGAAAGGTACAACATGACTCAGTGGCTGAAAGTTGAAGCTAGACAAATTCAGATTGGAAGTAAAGTAATTTAAAAAACACAAAGTAATTAAACCACTGGAACAATTACAGGTTGTGCTGGATTATTCATCACTATGTTTAAAATCAAGATAGGATTTTTTTTCTAAACTGTATGCTCTAGGACAGTGCTTCCCAAACTTGTTCCGCTGCTTCTGCAGGGAAAGCCCCTGGCAGGCCGGGCCAGTTTGTGTACCTGTCGCGTCTGCAGGTTCGGCCGATCGCGGCTCTCACTGGCCGCGGTTCGCTGCTCCAGGCCAATGGGAACCGTGATCGGCCGAACCTGCGGACTTGGCAGGTACACAAACCGGCCCGCCCTGCCAGGGGTTTTCCCTGCAGAAGGGGCGGAACAAGTTTGGGAACCACTGCTCTAGGAATTATTTTGTGGAAGTTCTATGGCCTGTGTTATACAGCTGGTCAGACTAGATTACCACAATGGTACCACCTGGTCTTAGAATCTACAAATTACTGCAGATGTCATAATCTAGCCCTATATTATCTCAAATTGCTTTAAAAGGTCTCATTCAAGGACTGGAACAAACATACAATACTCCAGGGGTCGGCAACGTTTGGCACATGGCTCACCAGGGTAAGCACCCTGGCGGGCCGGGCCAGTTTTATTTACCTGCTGATGCGGCAGGTTTGGCCGATCGCAGCCCCCACTGGCCGTGGTTTTACGTCCCAGGCCAATGGGGGCGGCAGGAAGCGGCACGGGCGAGTGATGTGCTGGCCACGGCTTCTCGCCGCCCCCATTGGCCCAGGACGGCGAACCGCGGCCGAACCTGCCACGTCAGCAGGTAAATAAAACTGGTCCAGGCCGCCAGAGTGCTTATCCTGGCAAGCCGCGTGCCAAACGTTGCCGACCCCTGCAATACTCTATCATTTAATCTAGTGCTAAAGTATTTCACCTCATACCCACTGAACACATGCTTATCCTTGTTTATATATTGCCCGGTTCTTAAGAACAAAATCCTCTTGTGAACAACCTGTCCTCCTAACCTTTTTCACGTACGTTCTATTTCTCTATATTGTATTAAAAGATTAAAAGGAGACAAAAATAAATAAGCTCAATAGTGTGACGAGCACAACTACTTGGTCATATAGCAAATAAAAGTGGGAGGGATTCCTTTTCCATAAGAGGATCGCTTTCCATTTAGCATCAGATCTCTTCTTTTTGGTTGCAATGCTACTTTGTTCTCTTCACTCTCCCTCTGTAGCCTGTGCATATGACTTTGCTGTTTGGTTACACGTACTTACCGCCCTCCAAATTTTGATGTCATCAACAAATCTAATCATAGTTAAAACTAACACCAAAGAAAGGTCCCTAGTAAAGGAAGTACTTTAAGCAACTGCAGATAAAGTTAATTAGATATTTTAATAGATACTTGATAGGATAAACTGAAAAACACTAAGAGTTCATCAGCTGGTGTAAATTGATCTAAATCCATTAATGCAAATTGAACTGTTTTGCACTACATCTGCTGAGGATCTGACCTTAAGAGTCATAGACCATGCTACAAGGAGTAGGAAGTATCACTACTTGGTAACTGACAGAACCAGTCATGAGCATTATCTAGAAGTGCTTCACAAACTTTGGTTTAAGAACTCTGAAAATTACAGAATATGCTTTGAGTCAACATTATTCTGTTTTTTTTACAGTTCATCATGCATTGCACTACTATTCTTATGATTATGAAGAAGGTACATAGTATTTAGTTAAAATAATTACAAGTTCTCTGGTGCTACTACTGTTTCAAATTTTCTTACACTTATGTAGCACACTGCATGTTGGTCTCTCTGACCACTTGATAGAAAAATGAAAGCAGGTAGAAGAGGCAACAAAAAGAGGCAAAGAAAAAAAATGTACTAACTTTAGATTTAAACCCAGTTTGAGACAGCAACTGAAGTGTCAGGGGAATTATTTCAATGAATGCACAAGGGGTATTAAGATAGTACAGAATATACATGGAACAATATCAGTAAATATTTCTGAGCTTCAAGAAAGGTTACAACTCAGACAATCCTACAGATAAAGTATAGAAGCAAGAACATGCAAGGTTCTATATGCACGGTAGGGGTGGGTTCTTGGCTCTGGTAATCATTCTGACTTCTGCCCAGTCTGCATGTGTTGGGGTGAGGGATGGCAGACATGGGCCTGAACTAAAACCCCAGATTGAAACCACAACCGCCCTAACCCAGGCAAAGTTTTAATCTGGATCCAAACTCCACAGCTCAGACCCAACTCTGATAAGAAACCCGAATACATATTTCATCCTCCATAGACTACAATCTAAAATTACCCCGGGATAGTGTTATGAAAGATTTACAGTCTCATTAGTATGAGTCTCAAGAGAGATCAGAATCAACAAAAATACCAAGGTTATGGCCCTTAGGAGCACAGAATAAATAAGAAAGAAAACAACCAGGAAAGAAGGCCAAAAAAAAAAAAAAAAAAAAAAAAAGTTCTGACTGAAACCACCCAACAATAGCCCAGGTTTATCTAAACTGAACTAAGAAAAATCAGTGTTGAAATCATTCAGTCTTGCATAGAGCAGGGAAAATCACGGAGCCCAGCATAAGCTCTCACAGGGCTAGCAGAAAACAAGATGCAATCTTTTTCCTTCACTGGAACCTCCTTGTGGAGAATGAGTGGTATTGTAAGGCTAAGCAGCAGAACTGTGCTTTAATATATAAACCAGGGGTCGGCAACGTTTGGCACGCGGCTCACCAGGGTAAGCACCCTGGTGGGCCGGGCCAGTTTTATTTACCTGCTGACGCGGCAGGTTTGGCTGATCGCGGCCCCCACTGGCTGTGGTTCGCCATCCCGGGCCAATGGGGGCGGCGGGAAGCAGCGCGGGCGAGCGATGGGCTGGCCACGGCTTCTCTCCGCCCCTATTGGCCCGGGACGGCAAACCGCGGCCAGTGGGGGCTGCGATCTGTTGAACCTGCCGCGTCAGCAGGTAATTAAAACTGGCCCGGCCCGCCAGGGTGCTTACCCTGGTGAGCTGCCTGCCAAACGTTGCTGACCCCTGATATAAAGCTTTGCAGACACGAGTTTACTGAATCATGTATTATACCCTCTTCAAGGCACACAGAGGTTAACACATTTTTTTTTAAAGTGTATGCTGATTGGAGTTCCTCAATTTTTGGGTGCCCAACTTGAAACACCTCATCTCTGACTTTCTACAGTATTGAGCAGCTGCAGCTCCCATTGGCTTCCAGTGGAGTTGTGGGCTTTTAGCACCTGAGAGAGTCAGGCACTAAGCATATCAACTTGGGGACCTACATACAGAAACCATTACACAGAATTAGTAGACACTTCAAAAGTTACATGTTAGGGACTTCTTTTCTAGCTTTTACCACTGACTGGAGAAGCCAGGAATCCTGACACCTGAGCCAGTGCTCTGATCACTAGACCAAATGCAAATCTTTAGCATCCATATCAGAAAGATAGCCCACATAAGCAGTATTGGAGTATACATGGGGATATGGTCTCAAACATCCTCAGGGCAGGATGTTCTTGTAGAGCAGGGTAAGAGGAAAGACAAATAGTGGAATTTTCAGGAGAGCTCAGCTTTGGCCTATCTTTACTCCTACTGAATTCAGCAGTTCAACTCCTTGGACTTCAATGGAAAGTTAGGTGAAGACTAAATACTACCCCACTCTAAGCATCTAGTCACTATTAGCCGAAGTTTTATGGAATCAATTTTAAAATACCCACTGGTATAGTATTATATCATGATTGTTTCAAATACATACACATAAACTATGTTATTTGCTGTCCGTTTGTTTTTAGTAACAATGAAGTAAATTACATATGGTGATATCAAACAACTACTGAGGATTACTGTAAGAATGGTAATCAATGGCCACAATCTCATGCAAACTATGTTAGAATAAAAAGGTACAATTATGCAATTATAGACTAAACGTTCTACAATGTGTACTGGGTCATGCAGTTACACATTAAATAATTAGCACCTTTCCAGACACAATAAATTGCATGTTCAATAAAGAAAAAGAGGAAGTAGAAGTTATTCAAGAATAAATAAAGAGTGTGTATTTTCATGATTAAAAAACTAGAATGACTTGATTTAACTAGGGGAAGAAGGGAGTCACAAAAGTTCTGCTATATACAGACATAGCTGGAGCACTCCAAAATGGAAATTAAAATACATCTTATTTCACTCCTTATACAGTTAAGCTGCAATGGCATTTGATGCAATGAATGACAAATGCTGTAAACATGCCATTTTATCTGAGATTTATCATCTGAAATAACTTGAAGTAATTTAATTGGATTGCCATGATAGCCAATAACATTTGAACAGGAAAGCCACTCTTAGCAAACTAACTCAAAGTAAAGATTTTGAGACCTTAGAGCTGCCATTTTTTCCCCCCTGTTGTGCCTTCCAGGAAGGAGTGAAAGAACCTTTAACAGGTTGTTTACTAAAGGTGTAATGTGATATTTAATAATGTGAAAGAATAAACTTCTGAGAGTTTAGTCCTTGGTAACAGGACCACATAAAAGCCAGCCTGGTAGAGGTCTCAATAACACCTTTATATCCCAAGACCCACTAGGAACCTATTGTTATTATTCTTCTGCCATGTTTGACCATCTCTCAAAAGATAACAAATTCACTTGTTTTAAGCCATTAGGCAGCTGGTCTTTTGGTTGTCAGGTGTATTTTCAGCATATGTAAAAGAGAACACAGTATTGCCTTTAGATTCATTTTAAATATGGATGTCTGTGGCTTCCATATGAAATAGAAGCCTTCTAAGGAGGCTTGGCAAGCTAATTACAGAAAGTTCACTTAAAGTTAGTTCTAGCTTTAGAGATATTTCTACTTCCAGCAATATTATCTCTAGGTAAAGTGGGGAATTCTGCTAGAACAAGCATTAACTCTAGAACCAATATGAACTTTTCAAGTGCATCTACTATAATCTATGACTAATTTAAAAAACAAAACAAAACAAAAAAGAACACAGAACTAAAGACCCTATGGTTTCATGACATTTCTTTAATTCCTGGAGTGGTCTGCTCCCATCTATGACATCCTTCGTTTTCTTTGGTTATATGCTTAGTGCATTGCCTTTTCTTTATCTTGTGGTAATTCTGGTGCACAGTTAAAATAAATTTATATTGGGAGGGGAATAGGGAGAAGGATAGAGATTTAAGAGAGTCAAGAAAATATGATAGAGAAGATGTTTTTTCAGTTCAACTACAATCATGGGAAGCGTTTTCATATATCCCTAGCCCCAAAATGAGCTCATTTCTCCTCTCATAAGAAAAAAGGAGAGGTAAACAAAAAACCTGTATCCAATTTTGCCTACCACACTCAACATAATTAGCCTTTTTGAAGGGGGTGGGGGAAATTATCTAATTTAGAAACACAATGACATTTTTATGCAGAACCATCTGTTTGATTATATACCAGAGTAATAGACTGAAGGAAGACAAATATTTTTCAAATTCTCTCCCTTGTTTTTAGTCACCTCAAAAGGATGAAAGAGCAGTTATATTTCAGCTGGCATTAAGTGGCCATATCATTTTTTCCTTCTCTATTATGAAAAGAAAAATTCCTAGAGGAAATATTTTAGATCTGGTCAGAAATTTTCAAAACAAAAACTGAAGTATTAAAAAAAAAAAAAAAAGATTGTTTTTAAAGAAATGGGGGTTTTCTAATGACAAATTTTCCTTTCTCCTCCCTAAAATTTAATTTTTTTTTTCCCCAATGAACCCTTAACATTTAGAAGTAGTAGTGAGAAAAGTTAATGGGAAAAAAAAATCAAGGTGAGCTGTCAGGGCTGGGGTGGCCTACCTAGTGGATGAAGTAGGACCTTGGTGATTTCAGTGGCAGTTTGGAATAATGGGGAGCGATGATCCAGGAGTCAGATACTGGGGTGAGCATGAAGCCAGACTGACGGGTGAGGAGCCAAGCCAAGGGTCAGCACCAGGGTCAGGATTAGAAGCAGAGCATGCAAATGCTGGAATGGACAGGGGTCAAGACTTGAACAGGGACTGGAACCAGGAGCAGAGGAAGCCAGCTGCTGGTATAGTTCACGTAGAGCAGCTGCTGCACTGCAAGGTACAAGGAGCAGGCTGCATGCTCTCCTGCTCAATCAGGAAGCACAGCCTTTTGGACAAGGTTCATTGTGCCCAGCTGAGCTTGCTGGGTTGCCTAGCGACCCAGGCTGGGAGCCAGCTATGCTCCTGACAATCAGTTTCGGGGGAGTGAAATACTTTTGGTTTTGTTTCCTGTTTCAGAAGCAAAATGGAAGAAAAACATTGGGGATAAAAGAGGAAGGGAAAAAAAGAAAAAAAAAATTCTGAGAATCTGAAGATTTTCTTTACAAATTTTGACTTAAATCATTTTGTGCCAAAGCATTCAGAATGAAAAATTTCATTTATTTTTTGCTAAATCTCTTTACCAGTTTGATTAGTTCTAATATTTTTATTTGTATATTTGATATTATTTATTGTTTGTATTACAGTAATGCCTTCAGACCAGTCAGAATTCAGGTTCCACTTTGATTGGCACTGTATACCTTTATAATAGAGACGGTCCCTGCCTCAAAAAAACAAAACAAAACAAACAAACCCCACACCTCTACAGTTAAATACATGACATAACTTGTTCTTCTGTCTGTCAAACAGTGAGCTAGCTAGGATTAGTAATAATAAATAGTGTTTTTTTTCCCCTCCCTTTAGGCTACTCTTAGAAAAACAAAACAAACAAACAAACCCTTCTTTCTACTTGAATGAAGGGAAAAAAGTTTTAAAAGTGAAAGTAACATTTTCTTTCACAATATTTTCCTCTGCCCCCACTTCTTGTTTTGAGTAAGATATTTAAGTGAAGGTTTTTCTTCCCTTTCCTCCCCTACTTTTGCTCACTTCCCTTACCCCATTCCCCCACCCCAGTGGGGAGTAAGGCAGGAGCGGGAAATAAAACACAAAAACAATGATTTTTTTCTGATTTAATTTTTATCTTTTTAAAATCAAAACTCTATTGATAAAACAAATGTTCACTTCAAGAGCTTCAGCCAGTTCTATGGACTGTATCAAGGTTCTCCAAGGTTTCCAGACCATTCTTTTTTAATTCAATTAAACACGTACCTGTTTCCAAACACTTACAAGATTAGCAATCCACATGTATATTATTTAATTTGCACTGACAAATTTGCATTATATAGATCAACTAATGATCTCATCTCTCCAGAGGTACCTTGCAAGTTCTCCAGTTCTATTTTAAGTGCCTGGTTTAAGAAATATTGGAGTGCTGGCTCAGTGTGACTGTCCAAAAATAAATAAAACAAAATCTGAACAAAAGGAAAAGATTTGTGACAACGTTGGGAAAAGTATGCTATTCCCAGGTTTGTTTGGTTTCATATTAATGTTCCTTGGAATACAAAATAATGTACTTCTGTGTTGCTGTAGATGTTTTTATGGATTGGTTGCAAAAGTAACTAGCTAGAAAACATTCTGCTCCCACAATCCTATCTGATAACAGCAGGGAAATGTGTTTTTTATATTGCTCCCAATTTGCTAGTGTTTCAGCTCTTCCAACCTATGATGATAGTATTGTGCTGTGATATACTGGCTGCTGCCTATTTGCTACTACTACTGCTCAAAGATTTAGACAACTTAGATGGTTAGGTCACCGTCTGTTTCAATGAGCTTGTGGGTGGGAGAAATGCATGCCAGAAGCATAACTGAAGAACTAGTGATGAACTGCCTATAACTCCCATGAAAGTGTTCCTGTTAGCCTGTGATAAACCCATGCCTTAGGGTTGTAAGTGCTTGAAGAGGGGAAGGGCAAGACACGGGGGAATCTGTTTGTTTTCCCATTTATATAAAAATGCTTTATTATAACTATTACCAAGGAAGAAGGCAATATCACTGGGCAAACCAACTTATACTGTGTGCAATCTGTTGTGTTTATATTTTATTCCTGAAAAATACACTGTGTACACTGTTCTGTGTGTAATTTGAAATGAGGGGAACAAATGAATACTTCACTAGGGGCTGTCATGGGTATGCTCCGTAAAGGACATTGTATGTATATAGTGCATCATACAAGGTACTAATCTTCCTTTGGGAGTGATGGAGCATATATTTGGATTGTATGAGATTTCATCCCCCCAGGACAACAACATGTAAATTGCTATGATAAATAACTGACCTACAAAATACTTCCAGACTCTTGGAATAGCTATAACACCATCACTGAAATTCTACACATTAGGTTTGCAAGAACTGCTTTGAGATACCAGATCATAAGTAATCAGAATCCTCTGTTAATGTAATGAATTCTTGTGATTCTGACAAGAAACAGACCCAATACCATTCTTCCTCCAAATGCTTAGCTGGATAGTTTGTTAAAATATTAACAAGGGTTAGTCAATGAAGTCTGGAAAGGGCACTTGGAGGGGAAAAAAAGGCCACCTGCTTATTTACATATAGAAATGGTCCCCAAAGCCTCAGTGACCAAACACCATCTGTTTTATTCCTTTGGAAAAAAAAAAAAAAAACTTCTCAACTGGATCTCTTGAAACCAAACCTTTGAGGTTGCATAAATGTAAGTAAAACAAGCTGTAAGTAAACAAGACATCTGATGTATACTGTACAAGGGACAAAGTGTGGGGAAGAGACATTCATGGAAACAGAAACTGAATGTTATCCAGGACTTGTTGAGTCCATTATTGTACACAGAAAAAGTTTGATATCTGGCACTGACGCAGGGCAATTGCATGTTCTGAAGACATTCTGATTCACTAACCAGCCACTGTCACTGGCTTATGGAGGAAGAAACTTACAGGTGCCAAACCCAGCTGAGCCTGTTGGTTACGCGGTTGGTAAATGAGATGGCTGCAACCCAGAGATCCAGACAAAGGGCATCACACATATTTCATGAAACATAAATCTGAGTGAATATTGCAAAATATTCACAAAGACTGAATTTCAGATTTATGATTATGAGTATCATCACTGGAAACCAGATACTAGAGAGATATACTTGTGCAGTCAGGGGACAGCAACATACTATGGGACTTGTGTTGCCATTTAAAATAAGCTCAGAGTGAATTACAAATACTGGCTATATGAAACATTACATAGAGCAGCCCATAGGCTGAAATGTGTTCACAAACATTTGTCAAATCATTTTGAATAAACAAATCCATACAAAACAGCAGTCAAAGTAATTCCCAGAAAGGAAAAAAGAAAACACAAAATGAAATAAAAAACCAGCATAGCCCTACATTCATCTAATACATTATTCATCATGGATTAAACACTCAGCTCTAGTGAGAACTTATTATGTTTTTGGTGTTAATATAATAGACAGCATGATAGATTATAATGTGATGATCTGAAAGACCATCCCAGTACTTGGGGGGAATGATGACTTTAGCAGTTCAACTCACTGAGTAAATAAGATAGACAACTAAATTGGTTTGAAGAAGTGCTGGCCAGTTAAGTTTGTTCACCATGGGTGCAATATGGCCAACAGCTTGGTGGTTAGGACATATGGCTGGAATGTGGGAGCCTGGGTTCAAGTCTCTGTGCCAAATGAAGGATTTGAACCTGGGTGTCCTGTCTACTAGGTAAATGCATCAGGGTATAGCCTATGTCTGCTCCCTTTTCACCCCCCTTCCCCCCCAATTCTGGATCTCTGACAAAGCATTTAATCAAAACCCAAAAAACTAACTTTCCCTGTGAAAATTCGTTTCGACAAATTGGAATTGAATTTTCAGTTGAAAGCTAGTTGATCAAAAAACTGCTAACCAGTACTACTGTTCTTCTAAAAAGGCTCTGCTCTGCTTGTTGTCAGTGTCTGATTCTTTCAAATACAGCAAGATGTCTTACAAAAGTAGTGAGCCTTCCTCCTAAAACAAGGAAGAGGGTGGTCAGAGGAGCACATTGGTGATGAGGGGAAGAAAGGAGAGGGGATCAGTGTAAAAGGAGCTTAGTGCTGTGGGGGTACAGATCCAGAGAACTAGTTCTGGATGGGCTGGGGGGAGGGAGCTCAGCTGTAAGAAGGAAACTGCAGGAGCATTGAAAAGAATTGACTACCCTCTCAGTTGTCCTAGGCAAAAACATGTTCTACCTTGGTATTAGGGATGGTTTCAGATACTTCGCTCTGTGCCCAAAGATTTAACATAACATGCTACCATTTTAAAAAGAGGCGAGGGAAGCAATTCCTATGAATTATGGACAGTTTGGTGACTAAACAAGATTGGTTCAGGATATTGCCCTGGAATTCACAACAGTCATGAAAAATACAGACCAGTCCTCAACTCTATTTGAGACCCAATGAAATCACTATATAGCCAGTCAGAAAAAAAGTTGTCAACAATCAGTTTCATCAAAAAATAGAACATTTTTGTGGTTTTCCCCCTCTCCGCATTTTCTAGGCATGCAGTCACATAGGGCCATATATTTTTTTTAATCACTGAAAGAGTGGATGAAGATTCCATGTAATGCCTTAGCTGAAAGCCACTAATAAAATTCAGCCTTCCGAAGATTGTGATTATAACAGAATCTGTGTTTCCAAGAAACATGTTACTCCGAGCTCACCTTTTACAGCCTGATCCATCAGCCATTGACGTCATAGGAATGACTCCCATTGACTTCAATGGACATTGGTCTTTAAAGACAGAAAAGAGCCTGGCATTAAAATTACCAAGGTGGTATAAAAGGAAAGTTTTTTTTTTCTTGATAACCCTGTGTTTCCTTTAGCCTTGGGTTGGGGAAAAACAGTTTTATTAAGTGATTCACTTACTAGTAAGTCCCTCCTTTTAAATTTCTGTTTCACACTGAGTGTATAGGTTTGGATTGTTGATTTACCACCACTATAAGCATTTGCCAAGTACAACCACTAGATTATTTGAATTTTATTGTGTTCTTTTAGTGCTACACTGATAAGCAATTGAACCTAGTGAAACTGTCAGAGGAATGAAAGTCTTAAAGGCATACATTTTCTGAGTGAACTGTAAAATACACAAAAATTAAACAGACTTATCATAGAATATTAAAAATATATTCTGTGCACTGGAAAGTAAGAACACACACAAAACAGCTTTGAAATATAATATCAATACAGTTTTTGGAGGGGAAAAATAATTGTTAATACCAGGTTGGGGGAAAAATAAAAATGAGGCAATGAAACTCTTAAACAAATAACTAATAAAAGCTGTTACAAGAATAAATTTCAGATGCGCTCTGGGGCCACATTTTACAGTTTTTCATTGTATTGTAGTGCTGTGTTAACACAATATTTTTGATAGGTCATCCCTTAGACAGACAAATCATAAAATATATGCAATTTACCAAGCAGAATACAACAGAATGGCTGGCAATAAAATGCTAAAACCCAATTAGAAACAACATCTTTCAGAGCAGAGATGGGGAAGGAGCAGAGGAGGAAAAGCAGAAAAAGAAAACAAAAAACTCTTCCAACAGAAATCCTTGAAATCTTCTGCTCAGTAATAGTTTCCAGAAAGTACAAGCAGTGACATTCACTGTAGAGATTTACTGTGACATTACTTTTTTATGAAACTGAAGCTTGAAAAAAATAAAATTTGAATTCCATGTACAGCAAGTCTCTGTTAAGGATAGAATTTAATGTATTATAAGTAGCCATAGCTTTAAGCTCCTCTGACCCTTTTTGATTTGAAGTTTCTTTTGCTATCATCTATTATATCATCTGGGTTGGAAAATGTTCTCGCGTAGGAGGTAGGCAGAATGCTGATGATGTAATTCATGATTATGTAGAAGGAGGTTATAATTGCTGACTTTTAAAAATAGCACCAGCTAATTCCTTCATGACCTCTTACAGCCAGTGGAAACTGCTGAAGAAGATGTAGAGCTTTAAGTCTTCACTGTGCTCATAGTTAGGATAATTAGGAAGCGTGGGGACCTGAATCCTCAGGAGGGTTATTTTAATTTTATAATGCTCTATTTATACTGCAAGTTTTAATGCAACTAATCATTTCTTTTTTATATAGTATGATGGATCAGCTACTAAAGGGTTGCCATCCGAAGAGTGGAAAAGTAAAGAAAAGCACAGTGAAGAAGAAGGCACAAACCCTTTGGGGCTAGTGAGACTTAGGATGTGTCTACATTGGCCATTAGTCAGCACTAGAGGGGCGTAAATTTTAGTGTGCCCTATCTGACCCAGGTGGATCCTTCTGGTGTGCACTAAAAGTTCCCATGTGTTTAGAGGCAGTCCTGTTTCAAACAGTGCTATGTTTACATGTACTGGGGAACTTTTAGTGCATCCTAGCAAGGTCTGCCTGCATCACACACTAGGGCACATTGAAATTTATGCCCCTGTAGTGCAAACTTACACACCATGTAGAAAAGCCATAAATCTTTTGCTATTATGGCCAGGGCAAAGGGTGTTAGTAAGTTATGTTTGGAATTCTAGACTTTTGGCATCAAAAGACTAATAAAATGCTATGCAACTTTAACACTATCTATAATCCACATAAGAAAAAAAAAAAAAAACTACTGGGCAAAGAAAAATAAAAGGTTGACATGGGTGAAAGCGTAATTGCAGGAAGCAGTAAAAGTGAGCCCTTGACTTTTGTGAGGCTAGGATATGACCCTATATCTTTATAGAAGTGCTTTCTGGTGTGGCTGTTCTTCAGTTTGTTATTATTGCAGTTCATGCCACAGTATTTGTGTTTCTTAGTGCAGTTGTCAGTTATGGATGAACAGAAAAGTCCAGCAGGAATTTGAGGGTTACTCAGACATTATAGGTACGTTTAGAATGGAGTAAAAAACACTGGTCAAATTCATCCTTCATGTAACTTCATTGGAGTAAATATAGATGCTGTAGGTCAGAGTTTGGCCCATTTTTTTTTTTTTTTTTTTTTTTTAATTTCTGCTCCCAGCTCTCTAGGAATGTATTTTCTTAAGAGTATATTTTCACTTGCTGCCTGTCAAGATACCATATGAGGCTATTTCAGATTTATGAGACTTTCAGTCATGCAACATTGGTAATAGGAGATTACTAATGCATCCCAAGAAGAAAACTGAAATTATGGATAGAGTAAATACAATGCTGCTATTCGAAAAGTGTGATACTATGGTTCTGCAAAGTAGCACACAAGGTCCCATGAATCCTTGCAAACCCAAGTACGATGATTTAATGCTTTTGATTTGATACCATTACAGCCAAGACTACAGCATTTAGATTATTCTGAAAAACGAGAACAAAATCATCAACTGGTGTAGTTCCATAGAAGGCAATGGAGTTTTCCAATATATGCCACTTAATGATCTGGCCTTTTATATTTATCCACTAGCCATGGAGAGTAGAGTGTGGTCCCTGTAGCATATTTACAATTCAGGCAACAAAAAGAACAGTGCTTGAGGTATTGCAGCAGCATCTAAACAGCAGGCTATTTTTGCTTACTACTGATCATACTCTTGGCAGTTTCTGATGATATAGATGACCCAGTGGGCAGAGGGAAGCACTATTTGTTTCTGTTATATTGGATAATTCGTGCACAATATTCATTTTTACATTTGATCTGATATATCAGAGAGTGACCACTTAAAGTGACATTAGATGAGAATCAGTGTCACTGATGGCTGACAAAAGAAAACCAAAAAGATTCTGTGATAGAATGCACATTTGTTATGGTGATGGATGGATGTTTGGGTCCAGGACTGGATTTTCTAGCAAGGTTCTTAACAAAGCCCTAAGGGTCAGCCATATCTGGGGGCCCAGTTTTCAAATGTGGACACCAAATAGGACCAACTAATGCTACATTGATGTCCTTGCAGATGAATTAGGCTTAGCTGCATCTTGCCAATCCAGCAATGTAAAGCAGCTGTGAATTTGGCTTAATTGGCTAGATGAAGCAGGTTTATGACCATTTTTTATCCCCCGTAAAGCGCAAAGCAGTCAAAGTATACCAGTGAACCTGGCCGCAAGTTTTAGTGGGAGATTTTCAATGTCACTAATGGCAGTTAGGAACACAAAACAGTCATTTATGATATATGCTAAGTACTGAATGCAAAGTGAAGATTTTCAAAGGCATAAATGGCAGATCCCTAATTCCCATTAAAAGTTAATGAAAGTTAGGTACCAAACTGCTATTTCTACCTTTGTAAGTCTCCCCTTCATTCAATACTTAGGTGCACACAGGCATTGATGGTACATGTTAAGTGCCTGTCTGAGGAGTCAGATGAGGGATACGGACATTCGGTTTAGTCACCCATGTTTGAAAATTGTCCTCTTTCCAGAAAAAAAAAGTTTTTTACATTCCCCGTGGATATGAAGTTACCTAAAGTCATAAAAATCTTTCATTTAATTTCCACCTACTTTGCTTGCATATGGTACAGCGCAGTAGAAGAGAAAAGGCTGACTTAGAAAACCCTTTTACCTCTATTGATCATCTCTCCAGGACAGAACTATGACAGTGATGGGGCAGGGTAGAAAGATTTCACAACTATGGCCCAGGTTGCATATGGATCTAGATAAAGAGAGGACTTCATGGCTGTCAAACCAGCATCGTTCACTGGAAGGTGAGGGGAAGGGCAAAATGCATTGTTCACATTTCTGATTCATCACACTATTACTTTCATTGATCCTGTCATGAATTGTGATATAGATATGCTCTCCAGTGATATATCTCATTCATTATACCACCTTCCCCTGCCAATTCCACCATTATATCATACTCTTCCTGATAAGAAGAAGTTTAAAAAGACAGGATTGGGAGATTGCTAGTGCTCTCAGAACTTCACTGAGCTCTCCTTCCCCTCTAAAACTACCTCTAAAGAACACTGAAAAACATGATACCCCATCCTGTTCTCAACCCCACACTGCCTTATATTGATGACCTCCCCAACTTCTGACTAATCTCAAACCTGTTCCTCATTTTTAACATTATTCAAAACATGCAAATAGATACCAGCAATGCCTAATTGCTGCAAAAATCCTGCCTCCCTCTTAGTCTAGTTTCAGGCTTTTCTTTACTGCACCAAAAGTGTTCAAGCTATGTTGATGGATAGCCTCCTCCTGCTGATGGATAGAGGTGAGGCAACAATTACGATAGGATTTCACTAGTTGGCCATATTTCCCACTGTTAAACATGAAGTGCTTCTGACCTACCATTGTGCTCTGACTGGCTTTAGTCATTCTTTTCCAAATAGCTTCCAGCAGTCCCAACAAAATAAAATAAAATAAAATGCTAGGCACATGGTCTCTTTTCCCCGCACTTTCCCCATTCAGTCAAAAGCTCTGACATATGGCCTCCATCAGAACTCAATCCTACCACCATTCCTATTGCAGATGTGAATTTAACATTTATTGGGATAAACCAAGATGGCCTGAACAATAATATAACTCTATGTATCCTTTAAGTCCATGCTTACACCACTGAAAAGAGTTGCTGGGGGAAGAATGTGATACAAGAGATTTTTTGGTTGCCCTATTCTGTGTGGAAATACAGTACCAGAACTGCTGTACAGCATTAAAAGAGCTGAAAGTGCTGTCTAGTACTAAAAGTGCTGACCTGTCTCCATTAGCTGAAGTAGGGAGAGATTGAGATTGGGCTTGTTTGAATTAGTAAAAATTGGAGTGGTGACATTGAAACATAATGTTAAGGTGCCTATAATTTGTTTGATAACTATGAGGATTTAAATAGTTAATAAAGATAGTTTTAAGAAGTTGTGGCTAGGGAAAAAGAGAAATCAAAGCAGAGAAAACCAAAATGGAGGCTTAGAATGATCTGACAAATGGCAAGCAGGCAGATGGGGTGAAATAAAGGTCACTCCAAAACACTGAAGGGAGGGGTCAGTTATGTAGAACACAGGTCTTCAAAGAGGTCCAGCATAGAATAGGTTTTCAATAGGGTCCAACTTTCATTGACAGGTAAAGGCCTTGAAGCTGATTGGTTGATAATGATAGGGACTGAAAAGACAACCAATGAGAGTAGGCTAAAATCTGCATATAAGGCTGAGAGCTGATAGACTTTAGTTAGTTCCTCAGAGTGTGTGTGTGTACACACATTATATATATATAAAAATAAAGTACCTGTGCATGTGAGAACAACAGAAGACCAAGAAGAAGCCAACTAAAAGAATGGAATGAAATCACTGAAGAAGGAAACCAAACAAGAGTCAGCAGAGTAGACAGAGCAGAAGGACATATCAGAGGGATAGAGAGAAGACAGAGAAGTAAACACAGTAATTTCAATAATAAGAATCAAAAACTAGAATGAGTGATTGTGTATGTATGAGACACTATCATACAGCTTTATTATATCTCTGTTTGATATGTTAATGTTTAAGAACTTGCTGTCAGCATCCTATGTGTCACTGGCCATCAAATGTAATCACTTAAAACTATTTTCCAATTGTAGGATTTGGGTACTTTAATGTGCATCTGTGCTAATAGAGTTTTATGCCTTTGCTAAGAAAATGTTTGGTTTATTTCTTTAATATATGTTTTAGATTGCTTGGGTTTCATAATATTATGTGTTTTAGATTTATTGATTTATTGTCAGGAAATATTGTGTTAAATAAAGGTTATTTTTGTTTTCTGCCTGAGTGTCAATCCTTTGAGTGGAAGGCTGTATCTATGTCCTTCCAAGGGTTAATGGCATTAGTCTGTTCTGGGGAGTTCTTCACAGGTTGGAGGGAAAACCCATGGCAAAACCCTGACAATTCCTCTAGAGTGGGCCACCTCTGCTTACCTACTAAAGCAGACAATGCTAACAATTGGTTTACTGGTATAGACAGGCCATTATAGGGGTGCTTTTGGACTGATTTTGGGGTAACAAATCAAACATTGAAAAAAGGCAATGGTCTTAAATTGAATGCAGGAAAGACAGAAGTAGTGCTAATAGGGAGTAGTAGTCCCTTTGCAAAGTTGGTCAGGATCACCATATCTCCCACAGTCAAAGATATACACTCTCTATTAGTAACAATAATAGGCAGTCTGGCCAGCCTACTGCACTCTTCACTGAGCCTTGAGAAGAATGCAGTAGGCACTACAATTACCTTGTTGCACCTTTTCCTAGCAAAAAGGCTTCATCTACTCTCATAAGAAGGGATGGTCATTGAACAATGTGACTCATTTACCTGCCTCTGGGTTGCTAAAGGATTTGCCTCTTCTTTAGCCTTGACAAGAAATTCCCAAACTATGTGCAGCTGGTGCACAATTCAGTGGCTGTCTCATAAGTAGAGCTGTGGGAAAGTGACCAAAATATTTCATTTTTTTAAAGTTGTTTCTGTTTAGCAAGGTTTTTAATAGAGCCATCTTTTGTTTCAAAGTTTTTCACTAAATTTAATCAGTGTTCATTTACTGAAAACAGTTTGTTAAGATTTTCATTTCTGATAAAAAGCCATTTTTTAAAAAGTTATGACCATGTCTACAGTCTTAAGCAGAAGAGGGCATATTGCACTAGTGCTCTACAACATATATTGGTTTCTATTGCACTTTTAATGAGGTTGGCAGCCATGTCAACCCAGAGAAAGCCTCTCCAAGTTATCTGTTATGCAATATGTCCAGGCACTCAAATATAGGTTCAAGGAAGAATCTTACATCTTTAGGTCACGCTGGGAAAGACAGCTTTTCATGAGAGCATTTACTAAAGAACCAGAACAAGAAAAAATGCAACACTACTCTCAAAGTAGCAGCCCAAGATTAAAACTAGAGCAGAACAGAGAACTGACATCATGCTCCCAGTGTGGGTCCTGATCATATCAAAAGAAGAATGAAGATCCAGCTGTTTCCAGGCTGATCTGACTGTATTTTTAATCCATGTGCAGTACCTAGATAATATAGTGATAAGTGACTCATAAATGCCATATAGACGAATGATGACAGAACCAGAGCCAAAATGATATCTCATATGAAAAGAATATACTTCCTCTTCCTATGTCCATTTCCAACTAAAGTATCATTATAGGAAGTGAGTACCCATCAGAGTCAGTTAAAAAAAAGTGAGACCAGGAAGATCCTTTGAACTAATGGGATACCCTTATTCACCCCTGGTAGATCTTTGTAGTGTGGTGTTTCTCTTGTAACCTGCTGGAGCCTTCAAAGAGTCCTAAGATCCCCTCCCCACTTATGGGTTCAAAGTAAAAAAAAAGTCTTTCATTGCAATAAGTCCCTTCAAGACTCCCTGGGATTCTTACAACTGTCATAAGCTAGCACCTGAGAGAAAGAAAAAGAGTGACAGATAAAAACATCAGATAAAACAACACCATCACTGTCAGTTACGAACATACCATAGGACAAGTGTGGGGCAAGATATAACTCTCCTTTAAATATTAATGCAAAAAAAGGAGAATCAACTTTTTGCTAACATGAGTGGATTTGCTGTTGTAAAGTGTCTCCTACTGCCTTATGTTTTGGTTTTCCCTTGACACTACACCAGGATATTGCTTCAGAGCTGTAGACAAAGTGAGACAGATGTGTTGAATGTGCAATTACCAAGGGAATTGTTTCCCAAGAAACAATGGCCATGCATAGCTTTCAGGACTTTCTCCCTCATTTACTATACGGAGATGTTAATAATTTGCATGACAAGGAGTGGGAAAAAAATCTAACACAGATTACTGCACCTACCCAATCATGTTTGAGGGAGGGAGGAGGACATGAGAGATAAAATAGCCACATTATTTGTGAATCAGCAGCTCTGCTCCTCACTACAAGCGATCAGCAAAATTTCCAGGGAGTAGAACACCTTTCTGTGCAGCACTCAGAAGAAAATGAAGTATTATAAATGGTAAAGAGGGCCATCTGCTTTTTCCATTATTTTCCATGCTTCATCTGCAAATTTTTGTTTTTGTTTTTTAATGAGAAAATGTCAAAACTTATAAATAAAATATTTTTGTTAAACAGAAACATCTTTTCATGTCTTATTTACATTCGAAAAGCTCTCTCTACTGCCCTTGTTTTGTACACATGAAAAGTTTGAGCATATTGCTTGTACACCAATATAATCAAATATGTGGTCATTGTCTGTTGGGTAATGAATGGGGAGGAATGGATTGCCATGTTTTTAATCATTTCAGGGGTGCAGATGATATCATTAACCACAAGAGCCAACCTCAAGTGGTTTTGTAATAAAATCTGAACTGAGGTACTGATTTTCAATGTTGTCATCTATCTACAGCTTTGCTCATTGTGATTTATAGGGCAAAACCAAATTATGGTTATTTTTAGAAAAGTTTTGAAGATCAAAACATGATTTAAAAGAAATACACATTTTTTCCTGAGCATCAAACCTATAATAAAAGTTGATAGCAGTGGAGTAGTGTAGCGGGGTGGTCACTCGCTCCGGCCCTGAAGGGTTTAAAACAGCCCTGAGAATGGGCTGCTCCAGAGAGCCAGAAGACTAGGCTTTGGGGAAGTAGCCACAGCTGGGGCTATGCCCCAATCAGGCCACAGCTGGCCCTATAAAAGGCTGTGGGCCAGGAGCTTAGGCAGTCTCTCTTTAGTGAGAGATGGGCCTGGCTGTTTGGGAGCTCAGCAGAGTACCAGGAGTGGAGCAGGGCTGGGGAAAGGCCAGAGGAGCTGGGGAACTCCAGGCTGGAAAACCCTGAACCTTCAGGCCTTGCTGAAGACCTAAAGCAGGTTCTGGAGTGCAGGGGGCAGCTCAGGGGTAGGCAAAGGCAGCAGGTCCAAACTCCCCTTGTTGATGATGAGTGGTTGATAAACTGCAGTCTGCCCCAGTGAGCGGGGGCTAGATGGTGACTGGCAGTAGCCACTGAGGCAAGGTTGGGATAGAGAGTTGGGGGTTTCTCCTGGGTGGGGAGACCCACAGAGTGGGGGTAGTTCCAGGGGGCAGCACACAAGGTAAAGGGGCACTGGGGTCCAGGAGGGACATGGGGGGAGGGGTGTGCTGAGGCATGTGGGATACCAGTCAGCAGAGGGCGCTCTGGAGCTGGAGAGCTAGTTCTCAAGACAACCAGCAGGAGGTGCCATGCCAATGTGTCCTTGTGTCGCTACAAGTAGCATAGTTACTTTGTGCTGACATTGTGACTATAACATTGACTTCCTTTCATTGTGATGCAGGAGTGTTATCTTATACAACTCCTTATCAGTTGTTTTTTAAATACTATTTTTATTGGTTTGATACTTCTCTGTACTATGTAGTACCAAGAAGGCCATGTGTTTTGAGAACCTGGATTCTAATTCAGACTCCCAATATGACCTCCACTATAGTCACTTATCTCCTTATGCCTCCCTTACTCAGATGAATAGAAAGCCAGTCTTCAAAGAAGACATATTATATCCGACCTGTGATTGGATGACTGTGCTACAAAAAAGACTTCTCAGATTTTTTTCAGGGTAGACCACATCTTAGAATGTTTTGTGAACCACTTTTCCTGACATTCATTATCAGAGATGACTTTCCCTCACATTCATGATGGCATAACATCCCTGAGGCAACTACAGCAATTGCTTAAGCTACTAATATTAGAGAAGTACTCCATGCTCTTTAATGTAATTCAGCAAGTGGAAAACAAACAAGAACCATGGGATTAGTCCACTCTCTGCAAGTACTCCATGGACCATAGCTTGAGAACTGCTGTGCTATATAATTAATTATTCACTGAGTGCTCCGAAGTATGGTAGGCAAACAAACAGATTTGATCTCTGCCTCAAAGGGCTCTACGTTTAAAAGTTTAAACGTAGCACAAAGAGAGGGTGCAGAGAAGCAATGAGAAGGCATTAAAGGGAAGAGAAGACAACAGTCACAAAAATGGGTGACACACCTAAGCTACTGCAATGTCTAAAGGGGGTGTATATATACCTAAATGGTCGCTTAAGATAAAGAGTTATATACATAGTTTATAGGCTACGGACAACAAAAATGGGGAGAGAGAAACTCATGGCATGATGAAGGCCAAGAAAGAGCAGTAGACAATGAAGAGAAGAGGTGGGAAGGTGAGGCTCAGAGGAGTTAACGGGATGGGAATGATGTATGTAAAGGAGGAAGGAGAAGTATTGGGTAAGGGCCGACATGAAGATGTGGCATCATGGGACTATTACTTAAAGGTGGTGGTAGTGAGTTGAGGAGTCAGAGGTTCTGTGAACTCTGGTGCTCTGCTAAGCCAACTGCATGTCACCAGGGGATTTCTCTATGCAAGAGCAATCTTCATCTATCCCTTTAGAGCAGTTTTCTGGCTTCCATGTACTGCTTGAAGACTGGGGAGAGGGGCAAGAAATTGTCTCCCCCCCACCTTTTTTAAAGTTTAAAATTTAATTTTACTTAACCATCACATTATGTTAAAGTGGCTCCAATTTTCTACCTTGCAGAGTCATGTCCATCTTCAGCACCAACAGTATCCTTTTCTCTTAAAAAGAGAAAAATCCTGTCATTACTAACACCAGTTCAGTTTTGCCAGTAGTAGCAACAGTAGAAGTGCTAGTGTAATAGGACTTCTGGTAGCTTTATCTACCATGTCACTTAATGCTGGTCAGGGCAGGTCCACATGACATGATAGCAAAACTGCCATCACCTTGTCTACACTGCATTAGTTAGCAAATGTGAGGAGTGTGTGTAGAAACAGCCTCTATCAGCCGATATTAAGTTGCTGAGAAGATTTCCTCTTACCCCTCCTAACAAGGTAAGGATTTCCTGGCATCAAATGGGGACATCTTAAATACAAAAAAATATATATAATAAAAAATAAAATAAAAAATACACCCCACACACACCACCAAGGAGTTCTAATATAATTCAAATATCAGTGTTACCGTAAGTAGGGAGTAACACACTTTTTGATGATACATCCTAAAGATCTCTGAAACTTGCAAGACAGACTTTTCTTTAAAAAGGCTGAACATCTTCCATGTAAAAACCCCCCAAAACTGCTTCTGCAACATTAGCTATTAACAGTCCTAAGGAAGGTTAAAATGTATTACACTGGGTCCCATTGTCATACTGGTTTCTGCTTGAAGACAATTAGAGCAGGTCAAAAGTTTTCTGACAGTTTTTCCGTGTCAGAAAATACCGTTTCATTTAAATTGAAGCTTTCTGCAGGAACATGCTAATTTTGATCAACTTTTGCTTTGAAAATTTTGATTCACAGCAACTTTTCATTTAAGAAATTATGTTTTTTTCTAAAAGGCAAAATCAGAGTAAAACGTTTCAGTTTTATCAAAATTGAATGTTTTGATTAAAATGAAAAGGAAAAAAAATCATTTGAAGGAAAATGTTCCCACTTGGAACAAACAAATTTCAAAATTGTAGAATTTTGCACAAAATGGAAATCTGGGTTCCATAGCTTTGCAGACAATGAAAATAAAAACTGCCTCAATACAGAGTTGCTGGGCCTCTTGCTGATGGATAATGCAAGATGGGTCAATCTGAAGTGTTGTACTGCTTTCATTACTCAAAGATATTTCTGTGTCAGATCACTAATAAACACACCAACTAATCTTTGTCTCTTCAGTAGACACTTAAGAGAAACAAGGGATTTTCTTGTAATTAAGGCCTTCTACGCAGGAGCTCGGGGTTCAGTTCCCAGCTCTGTAAACATTCCCAAGTTTACTGTGTGACCTTGGGCAAGTCACTTCATCCTCCTAGGCCTCAGCTCCCCATCTGTAAAATGGGGATACTACTTCCTTTCTCCCACCTTTTGTCATTTTAGTTCCTGATCCTGCAACACATAGCATGGGGGTAGACTACAGTGTCTGCATGGAGCCCATAGAAATCAGTAGGGCTGTACATGGGCACAGCTGGCTTCCCACAGACTAAATAGTATAAGATCAGGGTCTCTCTCACTGTGTGAGTTTGTGCAGAGCCTACTATGATGGATACTCAATCTTGGATGGAGCCTCTAGATGTTTCTGTACCACAAATAAAAATGATAAATAACAGTTCCTACTTCTATCAATTGCCAGGTGCATTGTAGTTCCTGTACTCTGAAGGTATACTTCCCAATAGATTATGACTCAATAACTCTTACTCTCAGAGTTTAGAATTTTCTGTAACTTGTGTACTTTCCCTTCTATGTCTAATGGCTTTTGGGCAGGGGAGGGGAGTATCTCCTCCTGCCTCTGGAATGAACTGACTATATAATGTAGGAGATAGCCCTCAATCTTGACTGAATGGTGTGTGAGAAAATGCTATACATAACTCAATAGGTCAGAAGTTTGAGTTTACAGGTGTTCCTGTCTAGTCACAAACTAGCTGCACAGGTCCAAGAAAGGCAATCTGCCAGGATATATATCTTCAGAGAAAAATTACTGTTATGCAGTTTTCTTGTAGAAAAGTGGACTGCACAACTCTGGTTTCTATTGACATCAATGGGATTTGTGGGTGCACACCATCTCTGGAAATCAGGCCAAAAGTCTGCACCGCTGCGAGAGAGGTAAGAGACTTAGTTTATTAGTTTGCATAGAATAACCTATTTGCTAAACAATTTTAATCTGCTAAAAGCAAAATGTATTAGGATTAGCATACTGGAATTTGATGCTGCTTCTGGTAACACCCCTGATTAAATGTAGGCAGCAGTTCACGCCTACACTGGAGTCTGGAGAATAACAGTGGATTAAGTATAGGTCAGAATATGATGCTGTTAGCTGAGAAGTGTGGCAAATGGATGCCAGTTGTTGGAATTCACAACACGGGGTCTGTAAAGTGCCCAGCAAGAGAGCTTCTACAATAGTGACATTCATTAACACAAATTACTTTGTGATAGATCACAAGATTCTGTAGCAGCATGCCATCTAATAATGGTATAGTATACCATGTTAGAGGTTCTGCAATACCTCACAGGGTTCTGCCAACTGCACAGTGGAGAGCTAACACTTTGTATGTGACAGCAGTGCATGAGGCCTATTAGGGAGCAAGGCTCTTCAGTGCACCTTAAACAGTCAGGAGAAAAAAGTGACACCATTAGCCACTATACAAATATTGGACACCTTCCTTTGTTTCTCAGTTTATTACCCAAAACAATAGAAGTTTCTCAGTAACTGTGATGTTATAAGACCAAAAAAATATATAAATTGGCCCAGCAAGAGAAGTTTGGGGTTCGAATGAATGCTTTCTTTGTAATAATTCTCAAGAAAAGATCATTTTATGGATGGGGATTTAAATGTAGTTGTGGAAACAGAGTTAAAACAGGCTGGAAAGTCACTCTGATTAGTGCTTCTAACTAACACGCTTCACTGTGAGATTCCACATTAGGGACTTAATCTCTATTGGTAAACTTGTGCAATTCAAATTTGTATAATTCTAACCTGTCTAGATATGACCCATATCACAATAGAGTCTTGAGCCCTCTTCCTGCAATTGGCTCCATATGGACGGAAGCTCACTGAACACAGTGGAGCTGTATGAGAGTGCTGGAGTCTGCCCACCTGGCGTCAATCAGGTTTTGAGCCTTAAGAATTTTCCAGGCACATAAATGGAACAATAATCGGTGAGTCAGTGGTTATTTGGGATAAGAAAGTTACACAATTAAGAGTGTCAATTGTACCACTATCCCATGTCTGATCAAAATGAAAACAAGTCTGGTTTAACTTACCAGTAAGAAAAAATAGAAAGGGGCTTTATTACTATTAGCAATTGATTAGCCCCTCAAAAACACCAACAAAGCTATACATACAAGTAATACCAAGTCTTGTTAAAATACTACACTGTATTGTCTGAAACAATGCTAGTGTGGAGTCTATTGTATGAGTAATATTCCTGCACATTACAATTTAAGAATGAGAAAGTAACAATAGTATTCCCCAGGCACTAGATTCAGCCCAGCCAGCTCATGCAGGTCCAAATTGCACCTCCACTCACCAGAGAGGCCCACAGGTGTTTTAGGTTCTGCTAGAAGCTCAAGAAGTGCCTTGTAGGCATAGGCTGGAATAGGGACACTCTAAACCAGTGTATCCCTCTGCCCCACCTTACTGTATCTCCTCCCAAAGTGAGCTGCACAGTTTGGGGCCTCTGCTTCATAATGGAAAGGTGACAGCCACTTTTAACACTGGATCCATTGCACGATCTAGCCCACCCACTTAAGCACTTCCAGAACTTTAGAGCCAGTGAATGACACTGGCTCTGCCTATGCCCCAAATTCATAGCTCTGCTACCACAGATCCCAATCCAGCAAAGCAGTAGATATGAAGTCAACTGACATGCTGAAGTGTTCCGTTGAATAGGGGCCACAGAGACAGTCCAGTCTGGATATGAGCAATGTTGTCCACAAAGTAAATTGAACATTGTCCCCGGGACAAACACTTGCCTTTGCAAACAAGAGGCAAGAACCCAAATTCATAAAGATGTCCACCAGCTTGAGCAGTTACTCCAACTTTGCAGAAGCTATGATGGAGGCAAAGAAATATATCCTCGTCTCCTGCATAGCTAAGTCATAGTATTTAAAACAAAGTTATTTGTGCTTCTTTTAAAAATTCATTTGTCTTCCTTCTGCTTCATTTGTTGCAGGTCAACTATACCCCCCGGTGAGCTATAAAGACAATATAGGAATCCAGAGGCATATGGAAACCGTTACATCAGTAGTTAAGGCCAAAAGATGGATACCAGGCCATTCATAAAGTATTTGACAACCGCAAATAATTTTTCCTTGGCAACATCTGAAATCAAACTGAGTTGGTTAGCTTCTAAGAGAGTACCCTCAGAACAAAATGGAGGCAGTCTTCCCGTGAAAAAGATACAACTTATCTCTTTCCTTCCTTTCCAATCCCAGAGAGAGTGTGGGCGTGCTTAGCCAGAAGCCACTTGAAACCGTCCACGATGGTCATGACAACAAGGACACCTTCAGTGAGCAACATACATATGTTATCTTTTAAAAAGATATTTACTAATTTTGATCTATAAGCAGCAATACTGTCTGTAGAGAACTGGTGCCTGTCGGATAGCCCCCTTTTCCAGCTAGGCCCAGCCTTGCTCTTGCTGAGCCAGTGCCCTCACTGGGGGAGTTCTGTCTGGAATCTTCTCACAGATCTGGGAAAAGTAGTTTCCAGCAGGGTCTGTTGTGATGATGTCTATTCTTTTATTTCAAGTCTCCTCAACAAAACATTAGTCCCTCACCCTGTATGTGTCTCCAGCTGTTAGTTCAGAGCCTTTATGATGATATGACTTCCCACAGTCTCCCTTCTGTCCATTTTGTTTCTAGGAGCAGTTCCTCCCAGCAGTAGCTCTAGCCTCTGGCAGGTATTGCAGCTTTCTCTCTTTATTTCTCTCTTTTTACAAGGCTCAGCTTGTTAAGCTGAAGATCTTTTCCCAGGTGCAGTGGGTGGGGTTAATCAGCCAGCTACTGGCCTTTGCCCCAGGGAGAATGGTACCCTTTATACCTTCCCACTATCTAATTGGCAGAACAAGTTAATATACAATAATACTACCAGAAACACATTCTTTTTATTGCATTTAGAACAAAACATAATTATAAAAAGACACAATGCTCAGGCAAGTCCACAATTCTGCAGTGAGAGTTCATATGTATGTATGCAATATTTCATAGTACAAAGAAGCAGATAAGGATAGGAAAAAAGAAGAGACAGACATTGGGGTATAGTAATGGAAATACCAATAAACCACTCCCTGTAGCAATCACATGAAACACTGTTATAACTGATAGACCTCTATCAGTTGTAGAAACATTTAGGCTGTCATTTCTAAGGGATACTATCAATGAGTTTACAGCTAGCGAATATATGGCATTCTTTGGTGATCTGCAGAGATGAGAGAAATGATCGGTTTTGCAAAAGCAATGTGATATTCCCCTATATAAGCATGCTCCACTAATTCAAATATTTCTATATGGGTCTCTTTGAATAGTAAAGTGTTTTGTTTTTAAATCTATATTAATTACAATACCAATAAAGAGAAATACCAGCAAAAAGGATAGGAACTGCTCTTTGAGGGATTTGTTTTTAGGAGAAGGAAAGGGAAGGATGGGGTTGTGAATGGATTTCTTGAGCTCAGTTTGGGATTGAACTCATGCCCATTGTGATCCTGGCAAAGCTCCCATGGATTTCAGTGAGGCAGGATCAGCTAGTTAGATGCCAACTGGGGTAAAAGTAAGGGAACCGGAAGTTGATCCCTTGAAACTGAAGTGATACTAGGAGCAAAATTCTCTGAGTAAAACCCAACAGCTTTCTCCAATTTGTTATATACAACCTATTAGTCTCTCACCCGCTATTTAATTGGGAAGCATTATGGATAATCCAGAGCCAGGAAATTGTGTTGATATACTTAAATCTTTATTTTACTATGGAGAACAAAAACTACAATGATGCACTCAAGCAAACTGCATTCTGAGGCTGTCGATAGCAAGTTAACTATTAATTATGGTGAGTGGCTTAAGGGAAAATAAAGTTTCTATTCTAAAGCAACCAAATATTTTCAATAAACTCAAAACTTCCTTTCTGTGACATGTCGGGTAGAAATTTCACTATTCTTAGGGAATCTGCTAAGATAGAACAGCAAAATGAAGAAAGCATAGTATGACTATAAATTAGCCTGCAATTTCTCATGTGAAAAGGTTGACTCAACACTGGTGCCTCCTTGTTGCTGGGCATAGCATAGTCACTCACTCCTCACTGGGTATCTCCAGCCAACAGCTGCTCTGCCTCTGCAGTGACCTGCCCCTTCCTGTGACTTGACCCTCCAGCCAGGTCACTTTAAAGTTTCTCCCCTTCCCGGGTAGGCCATGAACAAAAAGCAAGGGGAATTAATGCAAATAAACTGAGCTCATAATAAATAGAGGGAAAGGATTCCTGCTCAGGATGCATCAGAATCTGGCCCTCTCTTCCCTCAGGGAATGGCCTTCAGGCAGCAGTTGCCTGGAAAGCTCCTGCCTTCAGTCAGTGCTTTCCACAGGAGCTGAAAGTCTGTTCTCTTCTGTGGTCTGCCCACAAGTGAGCTGCTTTGCTCCTCCTCCTCCCTGTGTATGCCTTGCAGGTGTGGTGGGGTGAGGCTGCCTGAGTCTGGAGCAGCTCCTTAACCCCTTGTTATCCAGTGTGGCATTTGTCTACTCCCTCACAGTCATCTATTAGCAGGATTAGAGCAGAGTCCTCATCTGATTTTACATAATTATATTGGTAAGATGAATAATTATTATAATGGCTTTTACTATGCTGGATCCCACTCCTGCTTTCCGAGGAGTCAGCAGCAGAAGACCTACTGACAACAATGGAGCAGGATCAAGCCCTTACATACAATAGTGAATACATATCTTTTGTTAATAATATGCTATGGAAACTGTGTTACCATAACTAACTTTTTTTGTGTACAATCAGATCCCAAAGCTGAAAGATTTACATACCTGCTTAGCCTTACGCGCTGTGGGTAGTCCCACTGAAGCTATCAGGGACTTATGATTTTCAACAAAGGATTGTGCATCACATTTATGGCAGCAGCTTATCTCACTGACAAATGCATCACCTTTGATATGTTACCATCAGCTGAAGTAAAGCCTTAGGTCAAACAGGGATAGGGCCCAGTTCTTAAAACAGCTCAGAATTCAGTTGCCTCTTCTCCCCCATGCCCATCTTTTGAAGGATTTGCATGCAAATTTAGCCAGATAAGACTCATTGCTCAAGTGGCTAAAATCTCTGTTGAACTTCTCAAATTTGGATCTCATAAGGCAACCCTGTGGAATTTGTATTTAGTGAAGGAAGTGATGGTAATAATTTAATGCTAAATGTTTTTCACAGCCTGACAGAAGCAGCTCTACAAACATGCAAATAAAATATTTATAAAAATGTAGCACAGTAAAAAGTACTCATTAGGGCATATAAAAAGCAAGCAATGTTATAGGCACTCTATTGGAGGTCATTTTTGTCCCCCATATCATAACTGTGAAACATTGACTATTATTTAAAGGAAATCTTACTCTGCATGCATACAGACCCATGCAGATAGGCATTTGGGGTACCTCTGTACACACACAATAATCTTTTATGGGAAAAACACTTGAGCAAAATAAAGGACAAAACTCACAGCCCTCTCTTATTGCTGCTGGTCAAACTTCAGGATGCTTATCCAGGCTATTCTGATTATGGATGAGCTGAAACTAAAGCTCCCAACTCACCTGGATAGTAACAACAAAATATATGGAAATAAAATAAAATAAAAACCCATAAATGTGTAAGTCCACCAGCCTTGTACCTGAAAGAGTCAATTAGCTGTACCTGCAGCCTAGGTTTGGACCAAGATATGTTTAATCAGGATTCAGCAACTGTGCCTTGGCTTTGATGAGAACACCACCTACTCAGAGTCATGAGGAAAGGAGACAAAGAAAAAAATATGCTGTTTCTTAACTAACTGAAAGAAAAAGCTGTTTCATATCATGCAGATCTCTGTTTATGAGATCATTTTTCCAGTGCATTAGGACAGTGGCTCTCAAACTTTCCAGATTACTGCATCCCTTTCAGGAGTCTGATTTGTCTTGAAGACCCCAAGTTTCACCTCACTTAAAAACTACTTGCTTACAAAATCAGACATAAAAATACAAAAGTTTCACAGCACACTGTTACTGAAAAATTGCTTACTTTCTCATTTTTACCATATAATTATAAAATAAATTAATTGGAATATAAATATTTTACTTACATTTCAGTGTCTAGAGCAGTATAAGTGAGTCATTGTCAGTATGACATTTTAATTTGTACTGACTTCGCTCGTGATTTTTATGTTCCCTGTTGTAAAACTAGGCAAATATCTAGATGAGTTGATGTATCCCCAGGGGTACATGTACCCCTGGTTGAGAACCACTGCTCTTGGGGACTAATCTTGCAGAATTTACCTGTGCAGAAATCCCACTGAAATAAAAAGGAGCTTGGAAAGAGTAAGATCTGAAAAATGACACAATCTAGGCCTAATTCTTTACTGCCTTTCATCTTGTGTAGTCATTTATACCTGTGCAAAGAAAGTACCAAATACCAGCAAATCAGAATGCTCCACTCAGTTACAATTACAATGGTGGTAGCATTTCACACTCACTTTGTATTGAGGTAAATGACCACTGACAGTGAGAGGCAAGGGAGAGTCTTTTGACCCTTATGGTTATACTGGGAGCATGGAAAGCAGAATGAAACTTCTGGGTATCTTTCCATGAAATGTTTGGAAAAATTGTACTGTTTTTTTTCCCACTGAATAAAAAAAAAAATGCTAACATTAAATCACTGCCCTGTGCTTTAGTCTATTAAATCACACACTGAGACCCAGTGCCATCTTTAGCTGAATCATTTACCACTGATCAATGTAACTGTGGTACCACTTTAAAAATATATAACTTTTCATACTGACAAATCAAAAAAGAGGATTTGGGACTAATGAATGGATGAAAGAATAATCCCCAAGAACACTTCAGCATAAGGAGCATCTCTTAAGAGATGTGTTCAAGGTTGTTTTTATACTGATAATAGTAAAGGGTTTTTTTTTATACTGATAAAGAAAAACCTTTCCCCAACAACTGCACTTGACATTAATATAGAGGGAAACTTGTGGAAAGAAAGTTTACACAGAGTCTCATTGTGTGTAAGAGTGATGATTAGCTGATTGAGGGCAGGACAACACTATTTTTCTTCCAAGATAAAAAAAAAAAAAGTTAAAAATAAATGCACAGTTAATACAAGAGCAACAAAGGAAGCAGTCAAGTAGACCAGTCAATGTTATAGAAGTGAGATAACAGTAATCATAACAAAGAAAGTTAAAAAATAGAGAAAGAAATAGGAAATGCAGTTTTCTTTTTAAAAATGGATTAAATTCCAAGTACTTATGAAGGAGATGGTCTTTAAACATGAGCTAAAGTCTTGTGTAAACCTTTCCACTCACCTTTCACAACACGCAGCATATCATTCCTGGCCTACAGCAAGTGTAAGGCTTACCTTGAACAGAGGGTATGGGTTTTGATATAGACTGCTCAGCACTTAATAGTAACCAGGCTGAGCCCTTCAAACTCATTTCACTGGTGACCAAAGTAAGTTCTAAAAGTGAATTAAGTGAACCTTGTTAGCATGTCTCCAAATGTGAATGTGCTGTACTTGTATGTGAAAGACCAAAAACAAGGTGGACAGAGAGGAGCACCTCTATGTTTCCTATACACACTACTTGGGGAATTTTGTATTTCAGAGTTTCATACATGCAATCATTTAAATTAAGGCTTTCCATTTACACTGTGTTAGCAGCTGGCACTATAAGGGAAAGTATTGCAGCATACTTACCCTAAATAAAAGAGCAGTACAAACAGTATAGTAATAGTATAGGAACTTTTATAAAGTTAAATCAATGGGAATTTTTGTGTGAAAAAAAATATTCTCCTGAATTACGTTTGCAGGAACTGGCCTTTTATTTTAGCTCAAAAAATTGGGTCCAGAGCAATCAATGCAAAGGATCTGGACCCTCGGTGGATCTTCCCAGCTGAGAATTCCCCCAGGTTGGATGTGTTTACAGCTGATTCTTCTGCCATCATCTTCCCAACCTCAGCATAGGGGGCTAGCACTCTGGCTTTTCTCAGATTGCAGCAGAGAATGTAGGACATTGTTTTTTAGGTATGCTAGATTTAAGTATATAACACTCAGTTTCCATGTTTTTGTAGATAGGGAAACAAATCAGAACCTCACATGTGAACATCCTCCATACTGAGATTCAAAATCTGAACCCAGTTCTGGAACCAGATTTTGCCAGTGGTTCCTATTTTTATAACTGTCCAACCAAACACCTCTAGATTCAAACAGTGCTGCACTTTTCAGGGTGTCAATAGGTTTGGGTTATCTAATCCTCTGTAGGTACTATCCTTTGCCTATACTTATGGATAGGTTGATAAGTCAGGCAACAAAGTCTGGCTCAACTTTGTTATATACTCATTATTTAAAAGTGGCAAGTTGCTATACTACCTTTCCATCCTGCATTCCACCTTACTCCGCTCCCCCGTTTTTTGCTTCCCAGAAATAAATGTAACATTTGACAGATTTAAGGTAAAATACCTAAATTATACTGCTGATCTTTCCTCTCTGAGTCATATGTGTTCATGATAAAGAATAGAATTAACATATTGTTCAATTACATTTAATTCATGATACATTAAACATACTAATAACATCTCTACTGAACAGGAAGGGGCTAGAGAAGAAAGCTGGTGATATATGGTAGCTGTTGAATAATATGTTCAAATGTAACCAGATTATTTAGGGTTACTTAAGGAGGTATTTATATATCCATGGGAGTGATTATATATAATGTATGTATCATGTATGTCTGAGAATATTTTTACCCCCAATAATTTATTCTGATTTGAAAGACAATAGCTCTTCATTGGATATTTCCCCTTTTTCATCATTTACCTCATTATACATTTTCTTTATGTTACCATTGCTCACTGTCATAATAGGTTGTAACCAGTAGATGGCAATTACATGATTTTATGTCAAGTATCAGGGTGTAGCCGTGTTAGTCTGTATCTACAAAAACAACAAGGAGTCTGGTGGCACCTTAAAGACTAACAGATTTATTTGGGCATAAGCTTTCGTGGGTAAAAACCTCACTTCTGCATCTGAAGAAGTGAGGTTTTTACCCATGATTTTATGAAGTTTTGTTAAGGCCTAACAACTATACAGCTCTCCACTCAAAAGTTTCTTACATTATCATGCATTTATCTATCAAACTTTAAATATAGGGCAACAATTCATTAAGACATAAGAAATTTATTCTCAAATAGTGGGAGCACTGCACAATAAGTAAGACTAGGTGCGTAGCTCCAATTTTAAACTTGTACACAGTTCACAAAGACAATTTTGTTTTCATTCTGATAATTTGAAGTTTTATAAATTAATCACCTTTTGATTAGTTTACCAAAATTCAAAGCAAATAACTTGGCAAGATAGAAAAAAGACCTTGGTTCCATTGAACAATAAAGAAGTAGCATTTACATTGCCTAGTATAACAATTAGAGTATATTAATGTTAAGGGGACTGACTGCATGAGGGCTACTCACCTGAGTAAAGGACGGAAGGCTTAGTCGCCATGCTTTAAGGCTTAATATGACCACTAGCTATAATCAGGAAGAATACTCTCTCACACAAACACACCTGGGATAGTACTGTACAATCTTGTATGAGCATTATAGAGAATGCTTATTATTTTTGTTTTCCTAACATTTGTTACAGGCTGCAGCTTGAAGTAGTTCACCACGGCCCCAGTTCAGCAGTCCACCTGTACTTGTCAAAGCACTTAAGTACATGCTTGACTTCAATGGGACTTAAGCACATGCTTAAAAATTGTGATGAATAAGGATGAATTTAATCACCGTACTTTGCTGATTTGAGGTCCAGATTAGACATTAGGGACAAAATTGCACGAGTTAAATTAGCAGAATTAGTCCCTAGCTCTGTCTGCTCTGCTATAAAAACAATTTGTACAGCCTTTTGCGAGACAGAAACAGAATCACATCTCACTATCTGCTAATGAATAAGTGGTATGTGTTTGGTGAAGATTAATCAAACTTTGCTACAGATTTCTTTTATTGTCTATAACCTCAATCTAAATAATGTGCAATTTGATAAGTAATCAAGATCCACCTTGAGTAATGTGACCTCTGGAACAGCATGTTTTTGTGCAGATAACTTATTCCTCATTTAATACAAAAAACACCTGAAACTGAATAAAAAATAACCCCTGATTAAACAATGTGCAGTACTTTCTTAGTTATCATGCATATACCTTACTGTACCAAAATAAATTACGTTTATATTTTAAGATATAGACTGTTAAAAGGTTCCACAACCTACTTTTTTACAGCATACTTGTTATGGTTGTTATAGACTCCTTTACATCTTGGCAAAAGGCAATTTTTTAGATAGCATAGCATCGTTTTCCTGCAGCATTATCACCATTTCTCCCTTTCATAGAATTCTGCTAATCCTTCCTGTCTATTTATCCAAGCTGCTTTTTCTGACAGATCTAATGAATGTCATATCTTGTAGCATGTCAACTGGGTAAAATGTTAAAAAAAAAAAACAACCCAAGAGCAAGATTGACTAGGGTCAGTAAAATAAATAGCTTATCTATGCTCTGCATCGCTTTCCCCCTCATATATTTTCCTTCTCTAAGATATCAGTAATGTTCCATTTTCTGAGTCACCATTTAGAATGGTTGAGGATTTAAATGTCATACTTCATTATTGTTTGATGTGATAAAGGTTTCATGCCATGGACCATCTTAGTAATGATATCTGTTTATCCAATTCCTTTTAGGAAATGCATTAATTTTGTTTCTAAAACCGGTTCTTTATCACAAGGTCTTTTGTTCTCCACTAGATACACTATTAAGTAGATCTTACTTAAAGTTCATCTAGAAATGTATTTTATGTGTTTTGTAAAATATCTTTTACGTGTTTCACATTTAAATTCCACCAGGTAAAGGCTCAATAGCTTTTCCCAATAGGAGAGATGGAGGTTAGATGACACAGTGAATTAACTTTAAAACATTCAGAGCCATATGCTCCCACAGTCTGCATGTCAAAGAGTGTAGTAAATCACTACAAAAACCTGCCTCCCCAAAGCTACCTCCAAATTCAATGCACAAGTTACAAATCCCTACTTGATAGTCTACCAGGCCAGAAAACAACCTACATTTTCAGAAGTATGGGATGGATTCCCAACTTCAGATGCCTTAAAAAGTCTTGATTTTCTGATGATCAGAGCTCAGAACTTTCTGAGAATCAAGCCTCTGTATGGTATCTTAATTTGGCCACCTCTGTATGGTATCTTAATTTGGCCACCCAATATCACTGGCCCCTTAAATGTAGGCCAACAGCACGACAGCTGCCAACTCCAAAAAGGGGATGCAGATAGAAGAAACACAGGAAGAATCAGAGCTAAACCAAAATCCTATGTGCTTGATTCTTTTCTTTATACTTGTTAATTTACACTAGTGTAAATCAGGAACATTTCCAATTAAGCCAATTGAGTTACAATGGTGTAAGCCTTTTGTAAGCAAGAGGAAATCCACATGCTTTCCTACCTCATAAATGAAAGTATTGTACATACCTGCAGAAATCTATCAGGAATTTAATATTACTCTAATCAGTATTACCTTGATAGTGGCAAACGTTTGCACCTTACATTAGCAGAGTATAAATATTTAAGTGGACACCGATGAAAAACAGGTCACCTGCAAATGGTGAAGATATATCAGCTTTGTTATGGATTGCAAGGGACTTGGAAAAGTTATCCACATATTTCCACATACCATGGCCCCTTACTAGAGAACTCATATCATACAATGCCTTGCATAATCTATACTTGTTTCTGTATTAAAGAGGAAAAGTTCCTCCATCATGTTTCAGGATCTAGTCATTTCCCCACACCCTCACTGTCTCCTGCATCTCATTTCTCCTTTTATTCCACCTTGCTAGTCAGTCTTCTTGTCCCAATCCACTCTTGTACTAACCCAGAGAGGTGCTGCTAGTCTGGCAGGAGACAGCCACAATAAAAACTCCCCACCATGATCCATCTTATGCTAGCTTTCTCTTTGAACAAAATACATGGCTGAAGTTGGTTTTAAACATGCTTCCATGATAAGAATATCACTGTACTCTACATAAACACTAATACTGAAAATGTGGCTTTCTTCTTCCACAGCTTTACACCTGCGATATTGTCCCATCAACTTTGGAGTAATTTACATATGCGGGGCTCAGACTTACATGATTTTCTGGTTAAGTATTCCTATTGATGTCAACAGGAGCTACTGATATTCAAGGAATGAAGGATGAGACCCATATTAAAACTCTTCTATTGACTCTATAGAGCAGGGGTCGGCAACGTTTGGCACGCGGCTCGCCAGAGAAGTGGCGCGGGCGAGCAATGTGCTGGCCGTGGCTTCCCGCCGCCCCCATTGGCCCAGGACAGCGAACCGTGGCCAGTGGGGGCTGCGATCGGCCGAACCTGCCGCATCATCAGGTAAATAAACTGGCCCAGCCCGCCAGGGTACTTACCCTGGCGAGCCATGTGCCAAACGTTGCCGACCCCTGCTATAGAGGAAACACAAAATTCCCAAATTTCTAAATGCCATTTCTGATAGCTTTTTCCAGGTTACTTTAGAGCATTGGTTCTCAACCAGTGGCCTTCAGGCCGCTTGCTGCCCAATCCACACATAGCTGCGGCCTATGTGACATCTCAGGGCCATATAGGTAGCGTGTATATTGCGTGGATGTGGCCCACATAACACAGAGAAAGCTGCATATGCTGCCCACAATGGTAAATAGGTTGATAACCACTGCACTGCAGTGTTATTTACAAAGGGATTCTTCCCTCTAAAGTTATTTGTTTTCTTTGTATTGAAAATTGAAATATTTATTCAATCCTGAGGTCAGGATTTTATATTACCATTTGCTTTCATGTTTGTAATCAAGAGGAATAACACTGTAGCTCTTACTGTCTATGCTTTACAGCATTAATTATGACCAATTTAACTCCCCTTTTTCTTACCAACTTACCTTCCTAACAAAAAAGAAAAAAAAATAATATTCCCCAATTCTTTATGGAATTCTAAGGTAATACCATTCTTACCTGGGGACCTTCATTTTCAGAATGCTTTTCAATGTTTTACCTAGCTTTTCTGGTATAATTGGCTCCTCTAGCTTAGCCTCTCCTGACTTCATTCAGTTTAAGTTCTCCAAACAGGATTCTCTGCCTTTTCAGTGTTCCTAGACCTTGAGATGTGTATTCTCTCTTAGAATTCCCCAGTTTCTGACTTGATACCTTTCGGGGTTTTTTTAACTATTCCGTGTAATCCATTTTGAACTCTTAAGAGTATGATTACAGCTGAAGCAGCATTTTGCTTTAACGATATGCAAATACTATAATTTGCTACCTTTTTTGTTTCCTGCATATATTTATAGTTCTCACAACTTAAAAAAATGGAATAATTTCTTTGATTTTTGCATTCATAAGTAAGGACATTTACATATGTATTCTAGTAAATTCCTCCTGTAAAACTGTTGACAGTTTGCGTTAATTACCCTTCATATTATGCTTCTTTTGTTTATAGGAGATTAGAGAGAGCCTCCAACAGAGGTCCTTCCCAGCTCTCAGCATTGTTCATGATAGTTTCTAAGCAGCATTATTAGCCTTATGAAGTCTTCCGTTTCTGCACTTCTATTTCTATGAAATTTTTATAATTAGGTGTGTATAATTAAGATTTTCATTAGATTCTCTTAATTCCCCTTGTCCCAGTAAAAATGACAGACAAATACCTTGAGACTTTTTAATGCCTTAATTGTTCCCCAAGAGTTAGATTACAGAGTTAGGACCTTATTCATACAAATTTTATGCACCATTTCCCCAGTAATCTTTTTTTTTTCCAACATTTTGTTCAGAAATTTGATTTTGCTGAGGAAAGTACAAATACTTCTGATTTACATTAATCCCTTGAGATGAGTTACCATTTCTTCACTCCGCACCTCATTATGCATTATATGAACTCCAAAGAAGAGGAAAGAATCAGCTAATAATAGCACCTGCTATAGCAGGGGTCGGCAACGTTTGGCACGCAGCTCGCCAGGGTAAGCACCCTGGCGGGCCGCGGGCCAGTTTTATTTACCTGCTGATGTGGCAGGTTCGGCCGATCGCGGCCCCCACTGGCCGCGGTTCGCCGTCCTGGGCCAATGGGGGCGGCGGGAAGCCACGGCCAGCACATTGCTCACCCGCGCCGCTTCTCGCCACCCCCATTGGCCCGGGACGGCGAACCGCGGCCAGTGGGGGCCGCGATCGGCCGAACCTGCCACATCAGCAGGTAAATAAAACTGGCCCGGCCNCTGCCGCTTCATCAGGTACATAAAACTGGCTCGGCCCGCCAGGGTGCTTACCCTGGTGAGCCGTGTGCCAAACGTTGCCGACCCCTGTGCTATAGTAACCAGTCATTTTAGATTTGATTCTAACCTACAGGGCCAAATTGGTTGTGACTCTTGAAGGTGGAAGATAATCTGTGTGAAAACAATCAGGAAATGATATGTAAAAACAGTCTCTCTGGGGTGCCTTTCTAACTAAGCTGGGCCTCACACCAAGCTCATTTCCCACCACAGGTTTTGCCCAGTACAGGCCATAGCCTCTTAGTGCTTGTAGTGGGCCCTGCCCTTGTGGGCCTGTTTAATTTGTTTAAGGGTGGGAGAAAAGGAAAGTTCAGGTTCAACACAAAAGAAGTCTCCCCTGGGGTCAATCCAAAGGCAAATATGTCCAAGGCACCAAGGCCAAATATGTGTAGGGGTGCCTGGATATCAGTTTTGTTGGAGTCCTTATGGTTGGGTAGCCAAGTTATTCTGTCCCTATTGGGCTTGCCCCTGGGGTTTCTTGGGCTCCTCACAGAGCTGAGAGGTTTCTGGCACAAGGATCCTTCCTACCGTTTCAGGAGTCACTCCCTTCTCTGGGCTTTCCCACCTTGCAGGCTGCAGCTTCCTCCTTTTAAAGCCATCCTCCTTACCATGCATGACTAGCAGGGCTGGAGGCGCAGGGCTACCTTAGCACACAGAGCCTCCCAAGACCCTTCCCTGTCAGTGAGGGGTTTATACACCCCATCACAGATAGATTTCATTATTCAAAGGAAAGGCAGGAGTGAGAGCAGCACAATAAGGATAACAGACTTCAAATAAAGCAGAGTTTAACACACTTATAGAACTCTTAGATGGGTCCCCTGGGAAGAAAATCTAAGGGAAAAAGGAGTTCAGGAGAGCCTGCAGTGTTCAGGAGATCTGGCAGTTTCTCAGTAAAGACAATATTAAACATATAATAGAAAACTAATCTGACATGAAGGAAAGAAAGCAAGAACAATATGAGGCCAATATGTCTCTATCAGGAGCTCTTTAATGACCTGAAAATCAAAAAGGAAACCTCCAAAAAGTGTAAACATGGACAAATTTCTAAGGATGAGTACAAAAGAATAGCACAAGCATACAAGGACAAAATAAGCAAGGCTAAAGGGACAAAATGAGCTACACTTATTAAGGGACACAAAAGGCAGTAAGAAGGGGTTCTATAAATACATTAGGAGCAAGAGAAGAGCAAGGGAAAATGTAAGTCCACTACTTAGCAGACAGAGAGGACTAATAACACCAACAAGGCTCAAAAGTTTAATTCCTATTTTGCTTCAGTCATCACTAAGCAGGCTAATTGGGACCAGATCTTAACACAATTAATATTGATAACAAGGGGGAAGGAATGCAAGCCAGAACAGGGATAATCAAGGTTAAAGAATATTTGATAAATTTGTTGTATTCAGGTCGGCAGGGCCCAATGAACTTCACCATAGGGTACTTAAGGAAGTAGCTGAAACAATCTCATCACCATTAGTGAATAACTTTGAGAACACAGGGAAAAGACTAGAGAAGGACAAACATAGTACCTATCTTTAAAAAGAGGAACAAAGAGGACCCAAGGAATTATAGACCAGTCAGCCTAATTTTAATACCTGGAAAGAGACTGAAACAAATTTTTCAATAATCACCTAGATGGAAGCACCTAGAGGATAATAGAGCAATAAGTGATAGCCAATATGGACTTATCAGGAACAAATCACCCAAACCTAATGGATTGGCAGGAAATAGCAGATGTGACATATCGTGATTTTAGTAAGGATTTTGACACAGGTCCATATGACATTCTCATAAACAACCTAAGGAAATGTGTTCTAGATGAAATTAATATAAGGTGGATGCATAACTGGTTGAAACACTATATGCAAAGAGTAGTTATCAATGTTTTGCTGTCAAACTGGGAGGATATATCTAGTGGGGTCCCACAGAAGTGTATCATGGGTCTGGTACTATTCAATATTTTAATTTTGATTACTTGGATAATGGAGTGGAGAGTGTGCTTATAAAATATGCAAAAGTACCTAGTTGGGAGGGGTTTCAAGCACTTTGGAGGACAGGATTAGAATTCCAAATGATAAATTGGAGAACTGGTCTGAAAGCAACAAGATGAAATTCAAAAAAGATAAAGTGCAAAGTATTGCACTTAAAAAGGAAAAATCTAATGAACAAATACAAAATGGAGAATAACTGGCTGGGCAGTAGTACTATAAAAAAAAGGATCAGGGGTTATAGTGGATCACAAATTGAATATGACCCAAGAGTGTGATAAAGTTGTGAAAAAGGCTAATATCATTTTGTGAAGTATTAGCAGTAGTGTCATATAAGACATGGGACTCGGGAGGTAATTGTTACATTCTATTTGGCACAGGCAAGGTGCTATTATTGAAAAAAAGTGTAGATAAATTGGAAAGAGTCCAGAGGAGAGCAATAATGATAAAAGGTTTAAAGAACTTGATCTATGAGAAAAGGTTTAAAAAATGGGCATATTTAATCTTGAGAAAAGAAGACTGAGGAGGGACCTGATTACAGTCTTCAAATATGTTAAGGGCTGTTTCAAAAATGACAATTGTTGTCTATGTCCACTGACGCTAAGAGAAGTAGTAGTGTGTTTAATCTGCAGCAAGAATGAATTGGTTTAGATATCAGTAAAAAACTCCCTAACTATAAGGATAATAAAGTACTGGAATATGTTACCAAGGGAAGTTAGACATACACCTGTCAAAGATGGCCTAGATTACTAGGTCCACACTCAACATGATGAGATGAATTAGATCAGTGGTTCTAAACCAGAGGTATGCATACCCCTGGGCATATCCAGAGGGTATGTTAACTCATCTAGATATTTGCCTAGCTTTACAACAGGCTACAACCCCCTCACCTGCTCCCCCCACCAAAAAACCCAAACCTCTCCCCCCAAACACTAGTGAAGTCAGTACAAACTAAAATTTCATACAGACAATGACTTGTTTATACTGCTCTATATACTATAAATCAGGGGTTCTCAACCCCTAGGTTGGTCGCAAGTGCAAGTGGAAATCAGGGCAATTCCCGGGGGCTCTGCACCACAGGGAGCCCTGTGAAGCTAAGTTACATGCTTCAGCCCCGTCGCCCATGTAGGTCTCAGCTTTTGTATCTGAAGGGATTTTCATCCTTGCCCTTAGATATTTCATGATTTCATAGATTACACTGGTCTACAATTTTTGAGAAGTCGTCTGCTTCAGAGATAAAATGTGCTATTTATTATGTATTTTGATGTGCTGAATTCAAATATGACAAACTGATTGGCTACTGTTTCTAAGATATTTAAGTTTTAACATTTTATGTCTATGTATATTGTGTAGATAGTAGAGTTTTAATCATAAATTGTAAACCTAGGTCTTTTCATTTGTTTATGGCAACAGAGGGTCCTGTGGCACCTTTGAGACTAACAGAAGTACTGGGAGCATAAGCTTTCGTGGGTAAGAACCTCACTTCTTCAGATGCAAGACATGTTTATGGTTGCTTCACATGATAATATTTCACCTGTCCTGTTTATGAAACACTTTAAAAATCAGCAAAAGGGTTATATAAATCAAATTTATTATGAAACAAAAAGCAAAAAACTATTATGTACACAGTTTAGTCCTATTCAGTGTCTACTTGGCGCTTCTTGGCTTGTCTCTTGTATTCATTAAATGGAGCATCTCTTGTCACTGTCCAGCAATAGTCTGCAAGCATTGATGGGCTCCATTTGTCCTGATAGCATTTCTCCATTGTTGCAATGTCCTGGTGAAATTGCTCGCCGTGCTCATCGCTCACTGCTCCGCAGTTCGGTGGAAAAAAATCTAGATGAGAGTGCAAAAAATGTATCTTTAGTGACATGTTGCAACCAAGGCTTTTGTATGCCCTGAGGAGGTTTTCCACCAACAACCTGTAGTTGTCTGCCTTGTTTCTGAGAAAATTTATTGCCACTAACTGGAAGGCTTTCCATGCCATCTTTTCCTTGCCACGCAGTGCATGGTCAAATGCATCATCTCGAAGAAGTTCACGAATCTGAAGACCAACAAAAACACCTTCCTTTATCTTAGCTTCACTTAACCTTGGAAATTTTCCACGGAGGTACTTGAAAGCTGCTTGTGTTTTGTCAATGACCTTGACAAAGTTCTTCATCAGACCCAGCTTGATGTGTAAGGGTGGTAACAAAATCTTCCTTGATTCAACAAGTGGTGGATGCTGAACACTTTTCCTCCCAAGCTCCAATGACTGTCAGAGTGGCCAATCTTTCTTGATGTAGTGGGAATCTCTTGCATGACTATCCCATTCACAGAGAAAACAGCAGTACTTTGTGTATCCAGTCTGCAGACCAAGCAAGAGAGCAACAACCTTCAAATCACCACAAAGCTGCCACTGACGTTGGTCATAGTTTATGCACCTCAAAAGTTGTTTCATGTGGTGATAGGTTTCCTTCATATGGACTACATGACCAACTGGAATTTATGGCATAACATTGCCATTATTCAGTAAAACAGCTTTAAGACTTGTCTTCGATGAATCAATGAACAGTCTCCACTCATCTGGATCGTGAACGATGTTGAGGGCTGCCATCACACCATCGATGTTGTTGCAGGCTACAAGATCACCTTCCATGAAGAAGAATGGGACAAGATCCTTTTGACGGTCACGGAACATGGAAACCCTAACATCACCTGCCAGGAGATTCCACTGCTGTAGTCTGGAGACCAATAGCTCTGCCTTACTTTTGGGTAGTTCCAAATCCCTGACAAGGTCATTCAGTTCACCTTGTGTTATGAGGTGTGGTTCAGAGGAGGAGGATGGGAGAAAATGTGGGTCCTGTGACATTGATGGTTCAGGAACAGAAGTTTCATCCTCTTCCTCTTCCTCGTCTGACTCAAGTGAGAAGGATTGTGGTGCATCAGGAACCGGCAGTCATTCTCCATGGGGTCCTGGGCGTATAGCTGATGGAATGTTTGGATAATGCACAGTCCACTTTTTCTTCTTTGACACACCTTTCCCAACTGGAGGCACCATGCAGAAGTAACAATTGCTGGTATGATCTGTTGGCTCTCTCCAAATCATTGGCACTGCAAAAGGCATAGATTTCCTTTTCCTGTTCAACCACTGGCGAAGATTTGTTGCACAAGTGTTGCAGCATATGTGTGGGGCCCACCTCTGGTCCTCATCTCCAATTTCGCAGCCAAAATAAAGGTGATAGGTTTTCTTAACCATAGTGGTTATACTGCGCTTTTGTGATGCAAAAGTCACTTCACCACGAACATAGCAGAAGTTATCTGCACTGTTCACACAAGTACGAGGCATCTCTGCTCACTTTGGCTAAACAGAAATGTGTCCCTTTGCAAAATCAAACACTGACAAATAAGAGAGCACGACACTGTATGATTTCTAGAGCTGATATAGGGCAATTTGTTCAGCAGAGTGATGTAAGCTTCGTTATGATTGCATCATCCATGACGTCTAGGAATAACATGATGCAATTCATATCATGGATGACACAATACCAGCTTCAGATTGCATCATTCATTGTTTTGCCTAAAAAGCAAGTACTGTCCAAACCCATGCATCCGAAGAAGTGAGGTTTTTACTCACGAAAGCTTATGCCCAAATAAATCTGTTAGTCTTTAAGGTGCCACCAGACTCCTTGTTGTTTTTGTCCAAACCCAGTCATAGATTTATTCATAGATCCAGTCAAAGATGTAATTTAGTCATTTCTGGTTTAAATTGAGATCCCTTCCCTTTATAACTCACTTATCCTCTGCCATTCCCAAGTCAAGGGTCATTTATACTGACCCAATTGCATATCTTGAAAACTAGAGCCAATCAACAATTTTAAGCATCATTTTCGTTCTCAGTGACCCAGAATTAGTAAAGTTTGACTACATTTATTTCAGAAGCATTTTGGCTGTAGAGCAGTGTTATTGCAGTAAATTTAACTCTGTCTTTCCATAGGTTAAATAAAGCTCTTTCATGTGGCAGATAACTTCAGAAGCTGCTTCTCTAACATTTGTGTCTGGGCTTTCACTATGCCCATGCAGCCCTCTGCATTTCATGTGTGTTTATCCAGACTTTTCAGAAGAGAGGGAATCCCTGCCACCTACTCTTCTAAGAATCTCTTTAGCATTTCTTGGCTGTACTCTCACTGATTGAAGTAGCAGAGGGAGAAAAAGTGGAAGCTGCCTCTTGTGGTGGTGTTCAAGAGGCTGGTATTTAGGATTTGAAGAAATCTACCATTTTCTCCTTCAGTCAGATGCACACTCAGAAGTAAACCGCTTGATACATATATGCATATATTATTAGAATTTTTGCCACAGCATTCAGAACTTTTCTAGCACGTGTCTTGCATAGCATCACTCCTTATGCGCACTTCTCTAATCTACTAGTAAGTGTGGAAAAGAGGACAAGTTAATATTACCTGGGGACAGTTGCAAGTATTTATAATTGTGATTATAACAGTTACATGGGAATTTTCTGCAATAATTAACCTACTTCTCAAAATCAGGCAATTAAATCCTTCTCTTCCTCCTCTACATACACACAGCCACATATATGCTACTTGTTTCAAACCAATACTTCACAAAGGTCAACTAAATAATTTATTCAGGGAAACATTACATCTCCTGTCTTCATTTTCAAAGGGAGGTGGGGAAGTGTTGAACAGGGTGGAGGGGAAGATCTGAGTCCCTCAGCCACATGAACCCATTGCAAAATCAGGATGCAAAATGTCACCATGTTAAAGAAAACTCTTCTATATGGGGATATCTTGGCATCCACACAGGGTATGTTACATTACAATGTAAGCCCAGGGTTCAAACTCATCCTCGAGCCTAACCCCTCTTCCATCTACCCCCAAATCACGCTAACCCAGAGCAGGGTCCGAGGACCACATGAATATTGAGGGTCTGTCACTGAGTCAATCTGGGACCAGGGTTCAAGCCCTATGGCTTTGCAGTTTAGATGCAGCCCCACTAGACTAGTGCTCTAGCAGTCCACCAAAAGTATTTCACAATCTCACAGGTTGACTTTCTTTCTCCTCCAGACAGTCAAAAGTTTGCTGAATGGTCATGTTTTCTCACATGGTACCATGAATAAAGGGCCATACTTTGGGAGGGAGCTAGAAAGTCTGGAATATGGGTATTTAGACTTGGCTCTGCATGAGGCAGTGTAGATGCTGGAGCCCCAGGGTTCAACAATTCCTAACCTGGGTTTACAAGTGAGTGTAGATGCTCAAGTCCTAGATTAACAAACCCAGGGTCTGCTAACTTGAATTCTACTAACCAATGACTTCAGTCAGGTTCTGTACAGGTACAGAGATCCTTGTGCAGAGTGAGCAACTTGCAGGATTAGGGCCTGTGTCTTTTCTTTTTCCCATAAGTCACCTGTATCTTTCCCTGGTGACTTTCTAACAGATCGCTTGAAAAATAGAACTGTTATCTTTTTCAATTGTACACATACCATCAATCTCATCATGCCACTGATTTTTACATAGGACAACCCATTGTCTTAGCTTCCAGTGAATTTAGGCATCAAAACCCATGGTCTTTGAATACATAACCTCCATATTCATCTCTCCCTTTTAGTGGTCAAGGCAGAGTCTCTTTACCCCTCCCACATTTCATGATTCTGTGACTCAAGGAGAAAGATAGAACTATAAGGTTTATATTCTAAATTCTTAATTAACCCAGAGCCTAATAAAGGTGGTAGGGTTTTTAAGCATTTGCTAATATAGTTTCTATTCATTTGCTGCCTCAGATGTTGACATTAAAGTATTAAGCCTAGATTTTCCAGAGTGACTAAGATGTCTCCAACTGGATTCCTGAAATCACTAAAGTAGCCTGATCTTCAGAGAATGGGAGATCAGCACTTTCTAAAAAACCAGGGTCCCTTTAGGTGTTTCTAATTGGGTGCCTAAAAATGGAGGCACTTTTGAAAATTTAGGCCTTGATTTCTAAAGGCCTCCTCTTCCTAAACTAGAAATTCTTTTTGATTATGCTTTCTACAGAAATTCAGGTTCATGTATTTGTTCTATATTACATATCTACTAGTAGATGTCTATTATATTTTATATTAATGTAAATTTATATTACATTAAAAATGTCCAGTATCCTTAAGAAACATTAGTCAGCTTGAACGTGTTAATTAAACAATGGGGTTCATATGGGAAATGATGGGTATGGACGTTTTAAAGTAGCAACTTTTTCACCATGGCTGCAGTACTCAAATGAGTGTAAGGGAGTTTGACACCCAACTCCCACTGATTCTGAATGGGATTCAGACACCCAATTCCTTATAAATTTCAGTGTATATGGTATTTTCCCCTCCAAATTCCCCCGGTTTGCTATCTGTGGTTAGAACTAAGCAAGACTTCAATGGTTGGAGAATGCATCTTTTCTGTTCTGTTGAATTGAATCACGTGGCCAGATAAACATGGTAACAATTTTACCCTTTTGCTTGAATGTCATGTAGTTTTGGATCACTGCCAAAATGCTGGTATTTGTGAGCAACTGCTTCTTTGCCTCAAAGACCTTCTCATGATGACCTCGGGGCCCATGACGGAGGCAATACACCTTCTATTTGCAACAAGTGCACAACCTGTGGATGTTATTAGATCTTGGTGGCCTAGGCTGTGTCCAACGGTGCTCTCTTCCTCCTACATCTGGCAAGCTGAGGACAACTTTGTTTCTTTGATGTGGATTATACCACACTAAAACATGACAGCATCACCTTGAGAATCAATTAACAGTACCATGCTTCACTTTGGGCTACATATTGAGACCATATAGAAACTAAACCTTATCTCGTGCTAATAGCACACTGCACCAGTGCTCCAAAATCAGCATTGCCTGGTACATTTCTGGATGGAATTTGAGGTAATGGATTTTAACCTGAAAGTCCTAAATGATGTGGTACATGATTATATGAGAGATCACCTCTTGCCCTGTGTTTTGCTGCCTCAGTAGTGATCAGCAGAGGGATTTGGGCTGGAGCCTCGCTATAGTGAGTTGCTTGAGGATCTAGATTTGTTACCTTCCTGGCATGCTGTAAGGTCCAACTATTTCCCTAGGCATCTGGGAAAAAAGTGGGTTCTGAGGAAGAAGAGCTTAATTATTAGAACTGTGTGTGGTGAAAAAGCATCTTACTGGTATTTTTTCATGTCTGGTGTATATTTAGGCTTGGCAGATTTTTAGGTGTAAATTTCAATTATTAATACCGATTTTATTTTAAAGATTTTTTCCATTTCTAACTATTTTAATTTGCACAGTTGTAAAAAATTAAGGGGTGTATGGTTGGGGTTAGGGCTGGAGAAATTGATGACAGCAGGGCTGCATGGAGGGTCCCAGCATGGCCTTATGGCCAGGAAAACACTCTCTCTGCAGGCACAAGATGTGGGGAAGGTTGTGGTCCAGGTGGTGCAGAGCAGAGAGCCCCGGCCAAGGCCACAAGGAATAGATTTAGCCTCTGGCCACTTGGGAGACCACCATGCTGCTGGATATCTCCTTCCTGGGGCTGGCTCAACATACTTCCAGCCAGGAGTAAATAAGTGGGGCTTTGACAGTGGGGCTGCAGAGGGCTCCCTGCACAACTGTGGGGCAGTGACAATGGATCCCTGAAGGCTCAAAGTGTGAGGGGGAAGCAGTGCCTGCTGACTGTTATCAATGGATATAGAAATATAGAGAAATATAGCCCAGACTAACCTTTTATAAGGTGGGTGCACAACTGGCTAGAAAAGCACACTCAGAGAATAGTTATCAAAGGTTCGCAATTGACGTGGAACGGCATATTGAGTGGGGTCCCTCAGGGATCAGTTCTGAGTCTGGTTCTATTCAGTAGCTTCATCAATTATTTGGATAATGGCATAGAGAGTACACATAAAGTTTGTGGATGATACCAGCCAGGAAGGGGCTGCAAGTGCTTTGGAGGTTGGGATTAGAATTCAAAATGATCTTGACAAACTGGAGAAATAGTCTGAAATAAATATGATAAAATTAAATATAAGCAAATGCAAAGTACTGCATTTAGGAAGGAATAATCAATTGCACAAATACAAAATGGCAAATGACTGCCTAGGAAGGAGCACTGCAGAAAAGGATCTGGGGGGGTTTACAATGGATCACAAATTGAATGAGAGTCAACAATGTAATACTGTTGCAAAAAAAAAAAAAAAAAAAAAAAAAAAAAGCACAAACCTCATCCTAGGATATATTAGCAGGGGTGTTGTAAACAAGAATTAATTCTTCCACTCTATTCAGCACTGATAATGCCTCTGTCCAGTTCTGGGCACAAAAATTTGGGAAAGATGGGGAAAAATTAGAGAAAGTCCAGAGGAGCCCAACAAAAATGATTAAATGTCTAGAAAACATGCCCTACAAGGGAAGATTGAAAATATTGGGCATTTTTTCGTCTTGAGAAGACTGAGGGGGGACATGATAGCAGCCTTCAAGTACATAAATGGTTGTTATAAAGAAGATAGTGATTAATTGTTATTATTAATCACCAAGGACGGGGACAAGAACTAATTGCAGCAAGTGAGAGATAGGTTAGACAAAGGAAAACTTCCTAGCTGTGAGGGTAGTTAAGCACTGGAACAAATTGCCTAGATAGGTTGTGGAATCTCTATCACTGGAGGTTTTTAAGAACAAGCTAGACAAACACCTGTCAGGGATGGTCCAAACAATACTTAGTCCTGACTCAGTCCAGGGTATTGAACTAGATGACCTATCCAGGTCCATTCCCGTCCTACATTTATATGATTCTCAGATTTTTTTCATCAATTTCCATGTCAGGTGAAATCGACGTTTACCAACAACTAACAATTTACTTAGAATTCTGCCAAGCCTATGTATATTCATTTGTTGGAGAGGGAGCAGCAGTTAATTTGGACATTGTTGTGAAGATTCATTATATAAGGCAGGGGTCGGCAACGTTCGGCACGCGGCTCGCCAGGGTAAGCACCCTGGTGGGCCAGGCCAGTTTATTTACCTGCTGACGTGGCAGGTTCGGCTGATCATAGAATAGCAGGGTTGGAAGGGACCTCAAGAGGTCATCTAGTCCAACCCCCTGCTCAAAGCAGGACCAATTCCCAACTAAATCATCCCAGCTAGGGCTTTGTCAAGCCAGGCCTTAAAAACCTCCAAGGAAGGAGACTCCACACCTCCCTAGGTAACGCATTCCAGCGGTTCGCCGTCCCAGGCCAATGGGGCCGTCGAGAAGCCATGGCCAGCACATCGCTCGCCCGTGCCACTTCCCGCCGCCCCCATTGGCTCGGGACGGCAAACCGCGGCCGGGGTACCACAATCGGCCGAACCTGCCGCGTCAGCAGGTAAATAAACTGGCCCGGCCCGCCAGGGTGCTTACCCCGGCGAGCCGTGTGCCAAACGTTGCCGACCCCTGCAATGTCAATCCTATCTTCCAGGGTGGTACATGTTCCTGACCCATGAATTCCTTAACAATACTCTGGTCATTTCTGCATCCTTTGCACATTAGCAGAATACATGTCCTATATGCATTTATTATTTTAAACCAAAACAAAGAACTATGCAGGCAAAATATAAAAATCTCACTCAAATAAAAATATCGCAGTCATAGACAAGGATTTGAATTGAGTAATTGGCCCCCCAACATGTCTTGTCATTTCTCCTCCATTCTAAGAACAAACCTACCTGATCTAGCATTAGTGCTTGAATTCTTCTCTTGATCATGAATTTTCTGGCAAGAATGAGTCGGAAAAGCAAATAAAGTTGAAAGTCATCCACTGATGCACTTGGCATGCTATTACTAGCAACATGGTAGCTGCAGATCTCCAATGTATGCTGAAATGGCAGTGCCTCTTCGCAGGCAAAGTGCTCTCTACCCTAGGATGCTGTGATCCGGATGTTTTGGGCCATCAATTATATATTCTCCTTCAACATAGGTCCTTCTCTATCTTTCTCTTGCCTCATATCTACTTGTTTATCTGCCTGGTATTGTCTGATAAACTATTCATTCTCCACTGCTCATGTTTTTCACTGTTCCTCTCTAACACAAAATTTATTCTCCAAAATGGTTTGCATTAACACTGTCTTAGGTTCCCCTTCCCAGCTCCCTAAATTTAAAGTTATTTATTCCCACAAAAGTGTTTTTAGAAGGTACCATAATAAGTCTCAACAGTAATTATATGTTTTTTTTAGTTTTCTTGGGCAACAACAGTTTTTAGGGTCTATATCCTTATGTTCATAAGGATCCAGATCCTTTCTTCTGAGTCACGTTTCTTCTCCTCTGTGTTATATCTCCCGCTACCCAATAAGCCTCATGCACCTTCAATAAATTGAATCAAGTTATTAGGAAGAGGAATACACGTGAGGGAAAATAGTGTCTCTTGACTATTCCCTGGATGTTTTCACAACTCCCATAGCCTATCTTCAGTGCATTTCTCAGCAGCATTTTCATCATGTACTGATGGGTTCCAATTACATTTTAGCTCCATGCTGGAACTTTCTCTCATTTGAAATGTCAACAGTATTCAGTATGATTTAGGTGCCTATGTGGATTAAGCCTTTGTGAAAAAGAACTGTCATATAATGAATTATCAGGTGTAATGCAAGCACTTCTGTTGGCAAGTCACTGGGCCAGACTCCTGAAAGAGATAATGGATAGATATATTTCATTTTGATATTTTAATGAATATATGTCATTCCTACTTGTTAACATTTAAAACTAACTATTAATAAATAGCTGTCGTGAAAATTAGCAAGTTGTTATACTCATAGGAAAATGGATCATCAGGAATAACAGATTGTGCTATTATCTACTCATTGTATTTGGTGTTTAAAAATTATATTTATTTTGATTTATAAAAATGGCACCTTCCATATTCCTTAGGTACCCTTGACATAACTTAAAAATGCATCGGAAGTGCAGCAATTTAAGATAGCCCAGCACAAATCCCCCCCTTGAACAATCCCTTCCTTCCTTTGCCCATTTTTAAATGTGTGGGAGAAAAGACGAGTCTTGCAATTCATTTAGTGCCACATTCCTGTGATACAGACTTTTGGTAATTATTACCACCAGTTATTGTAATTTTGTAAACATTTTATTATTAAATATAGTCGGACAGATGCTTGGCCATGCTCTAGAAGTGCAAAGCAGCCATAAAGCCAGTGGATCCAGTCTCCTAAGGAATCCCCATAGGCAGCATAAACCTTGAATGCCATATACCCGGGGGTGGGAGGGGTATGGGAGGGGAGGAAGGTGCCATCTGCAGGGATTGGTACTAGGCTCAGAGGTATTCAACGTTTTAATCGATTATCTGGAAGTAGTATAGTATGACTGGTGATAAAATTTGCAGGTGGTGCAAAGATTGGCAGAGTGATAAATAATGATGAGGACAATGGCAGTCAAACAGATCTGGATCACCGGGTAAACTGGGCATATTCAAACTGAATGTATTTTAACTTGGCCACATGAAAAGTTATATATCTAGGAACAAGGAATGCAGACCCTTCCTACACACTGAGGAACTGCATCCTGGAAAACAGTGACTCTGAAAAGGAACGGGGGTCATAGTGGACAAGCAAGTGAACATCCCCAATATGATGTTACAGCAAAAAGGGCTAAAACAATCTTTGGATGTATAAAGAGGGCAGTATCGAATAGGAGTAGGGAGGTGATTTTACCTCTGTATACTGCACTGGTGAGACTGACATTGGAATACTGTTTCCAGTTCTAGGATCCACATTTTAAAAATAATGTTGAAAAACTGGAGATGGTGCAGAAAAGGGACACATGCACACACACTAAAGGAATTCGAGAACTGGAGAAAATACCTTATAGTGAGAGACTTAAACAGCATAATTTGTGTAGCTTATCAAAAAAGTTTGAGCATTTACTTGATTACAGTGTATAAGTACCATCATGGGGAGAAAATACTAGGTATTAAAGGGCTCTTTAATCTAACAGAGAAAGACATAACAAGAACCAATGGCTGGAAGCTGAAGCCAGACAAATTCAAATTAGAAATTAGGCACACATTTTTAACAGTAGTGTAATTAACCATGAGGGTGTGGGGGTGGAATAGCAAGGAAAGTGGTAGATTCTCCATCTCTTGAGGACTTTAAAATCAAGTCTGGATGCTGTTCAAGAAGATATGCTTTAGTTAAACACAAATTATTAGGCTCAATACAGGGGAAACTGGGTAAAAATACAATGGCCTGTGATTTACTTGAGGTCAAACTAGAAAACCGAATGGTCTCTTCTGGCTTACTCTATGAATAGATGCACCTACACCATTTTGCTGCTAACCCAGAGGGTATGGTCAAGGGTTGTATGGCCAAGGCATCCTTAAAGTCCTGAGCTCCCCTGCTGCCAAAATATGACCCTGTGGCTGTTGGAAGCTGAGTGTAAATTATTCTTCAGGCTCCTCTAAATTATGTCAGGGACAGTCTGGCTTCCAAATTAGGGAGCTTAAATCTTGGTCTTCTCCCTGATCTTTTGTCAACACAACTTGGGTGAATGAGGGATCTGGCCCAAAATCTGAAGCATGTTTTTGCTTTAAAATGTCAACAAAGAAGGTTGGGAAAAAATAAGACAAAAACATGTTCATTCGCACCTTCAATAAATCTAGCCTATTTTCTTATAGACCAGACACCATAAGGCTATTTTTCTGTTCAATAAAAAGCTACAAGAAAAGGCAGATCTTTTAACATTTTGATAAGTACCGGGTATGTATTATCTCCCATTTTGTGAAACAGGAGCAGAATTTTAATTTGGGTTGGGTTTGAGCTACAAAGTATGGCTCTGGGTCTAGAATTGGATCTGAACATCCTCTGAACTTCTGGCAGTTTTTGGACCAGGGTTTTAGTTAAGGTCCAAGTGTATTTTTTATGTAACTACACAGTTAGTCAATCTCAAAACTAGCCATGTGATGCACTGTGACATGTCTAAGAGATACTGGATTTTTTTTCATGTTGACTATGCAGGTATGTCTACACTGCAGTGTAAGCCTGGGCTCAACCTCAACCCCCACCCCTTCCGTCTACACACAAATCTCTCAAAATCAGGCTCAGAGCTAGGGTCCTAGGACCTTTGAGTATTGAGGGTCCAAGTCAAGCCAGGAGTTTGAGCCCTGTTGCTTTGCAGCATAAATATAGACCCTCCACCCTCCCCACCCCCCACTCCCCGATTTGGGTCCTGAGAGTCCACCAAAAGTATCCCACAATCCCATGGGCCAACTTCCTTTGTCCTCTCTATCCCAAGAACCTCCAATTGACCACACCAGTGAAAAGAAGAACCAACCCTCACTTGGTGTAGTGCAGAAGCTCAGTGAGTCAGTGTTTAACCCTTCCCTTGTCTTCTGACCACCAATCTGCAAACTCACTAGAGAACATTTTGTGTTTGCAACGAAGACCGACCAAAACACCCCAAGCGCATTGTTTATGGTCAGGGGAGACAATCAGAATCTGGTTAATCTTTGGTGAGAGGCTAGCAAATCAGTGGACTTTAGTCAGAGTACTGGAATGACCATGCATACCAGCAATTAGCAGAGAAGCTGGCAGCTTTGCACATATACCAGAGCAGTGACCAGTATGGGGAGTGGATTAAGTGTCACAAGACTGAGTACAGGAAAACCAGGGATTAGAAAAGCACCTTGTTGACATCATGTCAATTTTATGAGGAGTTTGACTGGGTGCTGGGCACTGTGCCCAGCAGAGAGGCAGTGATGCATGATGACCTGCTCAGCTGAGATGGCATCCTGCTGGTCAAGAATCCAGCATAGGGACTGATGGAAGCCACCAGCAGGTGCAGAGTGTGGCCAGAGAAGTTACCCTGTTGCTGAAACTGGTCCCACAGGAGGCTCTGCAGCAGGACCAGCAGCAGCATATCTGGGACCGTACTCAGAGGAGCTGTTTGATACCCCCACTGAGGAACAGCCAGTCGTGGAGCCTGCAATGAACACAAATGGGACAGAAGCCAACCCAAAGCGTAGTAAGTTTTTGGTTCCATTATAATACTTAATATAGGAATGGGAGGAATTTCCACTCTATGAACTAATGCAGAAGTTATTAGAAGCCCAGCTAGCAGCATGTATCTACTAATGATAGATTGTATCCCCATGGCATGGCTCACTGCCCCTCCACACCCCGATCATGTGGAGTTCAAAATAGCAACTGGGAATTGGAAAAAGTAAAAATGCCTTGAAAGTGAATTTTTACCTGAAAGGTGAAGATTTTTGCTAGGGCATTCCTGTTTCTTAAAAATAATAACCTTACCCTGTCATAACTGTAAGTACACCACTCTGTAACCACTCAATAGTGTAACCAGCTGCCTGGAAATAATCAACGATGTGTGAGGAATGGGGTAACCAGATCGCAAGAGTGAAATATCAGGACACATTGGTCGAGCCACGGGAGGAGGGGAGACAGACAGACACAGGTGCACAGCCCCGACCGGAGCCAGAGGCACACTGGTCCGCCTGGCCCTGTGCTACCAGCATGCCCCTTCCTGTTGAGGATGGGCCCATGCTGCGCCACACAGCTCCCCTGCCCAGTGACCCTGGATCCACTATGCCCAAAGCTCCACTACAACCCTTCCAGCACAAATGCACAGTGCTGTGCACACACACCCCACCCAGCACCGCCCTGCCCACAGCCCCACCACAGTTGCCCAGTACCCCACACAGAACCCCCACTCGCTAGTTTCCCAATACACACAGATTTCTCCTCCCTCCCTTCCTCCCTTCCAGTGCCCTTCCCCACAGCCCCACCACCACATCTACACAATGCCCCACACAGACCCGCACTGCCCAGTGCCCTGACACACACAGATCTTCCCTACTGACCAGCACCCCCAACAGGCCCCCACTGTCTAGCACCCCCAAACACACAAACCTCCCCCACTGCCCAGCCACCCTCACTGTCCAGCGCCCTCCACATCCTCACAGCCCAGCACCCAACACACCTCCCAGACACTCATTCCATCACACCCTGCCCCCTTCCCTGGCCACACTCACCAGCCCTGCTGGCTGGGAGGTCTCTGGCTCCTAGGGTGAGAGCGGCGAGGGGAGTCTCCAGACTCTCCTCTTGCTGCACACGCCACAAGCATGAGCTCTGTGGCTCCCATTGGCCGGGAAAAGTGCCAATGGGAGCTGCCAGAGCCACGGAGCGGGGCTTGCAGGCGCTGGCAGCACACAGAGCCCCCCCCACACACACACCCTAAGAGCCAGAGGGACCTGCCAGGGGGCGAGGTGGGGAGCCCCAGCGATGCTCACCTGGGGCGGCTCCTGTTCCAGGAAGCATCCAGCAGGCTGGTCCCTCTGGCTCCTAGGCAGGGGCGGCTCCAGGCACCAGCGCAGCAAGCACGTGCCTGGAGCGGCAAGCCGCGGGAGGCGGCCTGCCAGTCGCCATGAGAGTGGCAGTCAGGCAGCCTTCGGTGGCATACCTACGGGATGTCTGCCGGTCCCGCAGCTTCGGGGGCAATTCGGCGGCAGGTACGCCGAAGGCGCAGGATTGGCAGATCACCCGCAGAAACACCGCCAAATCCACGTGACCACCCGACTGCCGTGCTTGGGGTGGCAAAAAAACATAGAGCCGCCCCTGCTCCTAGGGTTGCAGGTCGGGTCGAGTGGGAGGGGGGGTGGAGGGCTCTCTGCCCGTTCCCGGCAACTGCAAGCCCCGCCCCTGCAGCACATGGTGCTCTTGTCGGCGGGCAGGCGCCGGGAGCTGCCCCAGGAAGTGGTGAGCGGCGGCGCCGCAGTTGCGGTCCAGACGGTCCCCGATATCGGGACAAAGGTCGTCCCGACCAATGTAAGGTCAGGACGTGGGATAAGTTGCCTAAAATTGGGACTATCCCAATAATATCGGGACGTCTGGTCACCCTAGTGTGGAGTGGGGGAATTGGAGATATGCTCCATTCACAAATCTAGTCTATTTCAGTTAAAGGTAGTCCAAATCATTTGTCCCAAATTCAACTTGGGTTTTAAAATGCATCCAGAAATGTTTGGGGGTGGGAGGAATGGTATAAGAAGGATGGTTGTGGAGTTGTGGTGTTTGCATGCAGCTCTAACAGGCTCAGCTATATGTAAGCTAACACATTATCCTGTTGGCTCCCTCATGAATTCTGACCCAATCCCAGGAGCTGATAGATGCAAACTTTTTCTGAAGCAGGAACTGCAGATAGGTAGTCACATTTCAGAAATGGGCATATTTTCCAGGCCTAGGTTGGTAGCTGACCAGGCCACTCAACTCATAGATGTACTGTTCAGTCACTGATTGTTTGAATAGTTTGGCTGCATATGCTGCAGGTTTCCAATCAGCAGCTTGGAATAACATCACCCTTTGCCAATTGGGCACCATGAGCACCGTTATGTCCTCTAAAATTGCCACAGATACCACCTCCTCCCCAAAAACCCAAATGGTTCTGCAATTTTTAGAAAACAGCAGCTTTGGATTTTTAGCTTACCATTGTCTCTGCATTTCTTTCCCTGTGATTAATCAGGTTGTGTCCAGGGAGCTTCTGCGATCGGAAGCATCCCTCTCACAATATATTCAAGTTTGGTTTGGAAAAGTAACTTTTTATGTCCTTGAAATTGTATGAGGATTTCTTCTATGCTCCTGCACTGAGCTATTTGAGACAAAAACCCTCTGTGCCTTGTCCTATTCCAGGCCCCTCGACTCCACTGACTGCAATATGTACCTCCACAGCTTGTCCACTGCAATACAAGCCTGACCCAGAGCACCTTTACAGGCTGTTCCAAAAGGGAGCGTTTCCACAACGAACTTATGGTTGAAGTTCTGGCCAAGGCCAACAAGCAGATCCAGTACCAAAGACAGAGTGACTTACCGCTAAAGGAAAGGCATGGCGAGAGGCTGGGCTGGCTGCACAGCTTGAGGACAGGGTTTCAGCGTGACAGCAGGCACTTGCTTCACAGTTCCTCGAACAGGAACAGCAGCTAAGGGAGGAGGACAGAGCTCAGCAGAAAAAAAACTGTTTGGGCATCTGATATAAATAATAGCCACAAAAGTACTGTCTCCTGCTTCATCATGTACACCATTGCATGAGTTCTCTGTGTGGTACTCTGTAATGCAGTCCAGAAAGAGCTTGTAAAACTCCATGCAATTGGGACCCATTCGCAGCAGGGAAGGGCTGTAGGTCTGTGGGTGACAGGGCAACTTTGCCCTATGTAGCCTTATATATTGACCCCCACCAATGTAGGTGCCTCTACCCCTTCTTCGCTGGGGTGTCAAGTGTGTGGGAAATGGGGAAAAAAGGGAAAGGAGAACAGGGGATCAGGGGGCATGCAGTCGTAGGGAGTACCTGTCTGGTACCTAGTTTCACTGTTTTCACTTTCATGCTTTTTTTAAGGTTCTGTTAGTGATATTTTGATGTAGTAATGGCAGCTGGCCTGCCCGGCAATGGCTGTGTAATGGTTGCACTCACCTCTCGTGAGCACTCCTTGGCCAACTGTGTGTGCCTGCACTCTGTGTTTGTGGTGGGTCTTCAGTGACTCGGCCCTCCAGCCAAGTTTCACACAGTCTGTGAAATGAAAGCAAAGCAAACCCCTTCCAGGGTACAAGTCCAACAGCGGCCTCTCTCAGTGCCTTCTGTAATGTCTCTCTCAAGTTGTCCCTGCTCCGGTATAGAGCAGTGCCCCAGGGCTCCCTCTCTCGAGGCAAAGTTTTCACCCTCTCAGGGCTTTTCTGGCTGCAGCTCTCCAGCTGGGCCACTGCATTTCAGTTCCTCTTCTGGGGTGCCTCAAAGTCCAGGATACTTCCCCCTGTAGCAAATGGGGGGTGGGGATGACCCAGGTCCACCCATTACTCCAGGTCTCAGCCCAGGGACCTGGTAGATAGCAGCCAGCCACTGTCTCCCTTTATCTAAACTGCATCACTACTCTAATTCCCTGGGCCACTTCCCCACAGTCCCACACTGCCTTCACCCTTACCTCAGGGCCTTGTCCTGATGAAGTCCTAGCAACCAGCCAAGAACTACTTCTTGCTCTCCCCAGCTTCTGGCAGCACTGTCCCATCCAAGGTCCTGTAGCTCCCTCACCCAGCCATACACACTCCCCCAGTTTCAGTAAGGAACAGAACTTATTCTGGTTCCAGCTCTTCTTATACTGGCCTGCTGGGGCCTGGTTGGCTATGTTCTTGCAGCCCCTTCCTGATTGGTTGTGTCCCACACTGCCACTTTAGGAAGCTTGGAGGGCTCTCTTCACTGTCCTTTTCTGGTGCAGGGTTTGGCAGTGCCATGAGGTCTCCAGCCCTAATCCACTGCATCACAGGGTGAATGTTGTGTTCTTCTGATACATTTTTATAAATAAAGCTTTTTTAAATTTTATCAAGGAAGTTTGTGGGTATCATGGCATCACATCATACTATGTGTATTTCAAATAATAAAGGTAAACACATGCTTAGGGAAAATTCAGAATAAGTATACAAACACTATTCCTCAATGCAGTCATCTACATCAATTCATACTGTGAATCAACCCTTCCCTCAACTGATAAATGGTCATGTAATTCATAAGTTACATTGCATGGCAATCAAACCAGCCCCCCAAGCAATGAATCCCCCACATCCCAAATCAATGAGCTCTAATACACACACCCATAAGCATATTCATAAAGGTACTATCCTCCCTCTTCCATTGAACCATGCAAGCCCAAAATGTGGGAGCACAAAGCATCCCTGACTTCTGTTGCCCGGATGCATCCAGCTCCAGCTGTGGTAGGTGCTTTTTGTGGCTGAGGGGACCGATGCAGCAGACGGTTGCTCTCATAGGTCCATACAGGGAAAATGGCTCACCTCTGGCTTCACAAAGGTCATGAGGAGCACAGCTAGTCACAGGCATGTGAACACATTGATGACACTGGCATCCAAATAGATCTGTAGACATCTCCAATGGGATTTAAATCTACCTAGAACACATTCAACAACCATTCTACACCGCTGAGAGTGTAATTAAACTGTCTTTTGCCAGGGCCTCTTAAATTAGGGTGTGGTTTCACTAAAAAGGGGGCATGTGGGGTCCTTGCCAGAATGGTGGGGACAGTAACTATGTTTATGACTGGCATTTTAGTGTCCCAGCTGTCCATGAATGTAGACTCCTGATTGGTGAAAAACCCTGACACCATTAACTTTCCCAGTACAACCTATACTGACATTCAGAAATGTCCACAAGAGCCAGCATAACCGTTTATGTACTTATGTGCTCCTTGAGAAGGGCAAACTATGGGCACATGAGTTCCATCAGTGGCCTTAATGCAGTTTGAAAACCCCATTCTCTCAAAGCCAACAATTTCAGAAATATCTTTCATGCCAACTAAATTGGGATAAACCACACACCTGATTGCCTCAAAAAAGTCCACCACCTCTTTACCCACAGTTGACTTCCCAACTCCAAACTAGTTGGCAATGGACCTTGGGTAGCCAGCTTCCAGATGTCTATAGCAACCCCCTTCTGGACCCCACAATGGTGCCCTCATGTGTATATCTTTGGAGGGTGTGGGCAAGCTGCTGACAAAGTTCTGGGCCCACTTCTGGCCATCCCAAGTGTCCATGATGATGTGATCCCACAAGTCTGTGCTTGCAGCCCTGCACCAGATGCACCAGTCTATGTAACAGGCATCAGCATCTATACCAAGTGTCATGAGCAGCATCAGCCAGTTTGAGTTTGCCAGGCTTGGGTAATTCTCCTCCTCTTTCTGCTCCATCAAAAGCTCTATCAGGTGCCTTCTGTGGTCAGAAAATGCCACCAAAATGTCCACCAGCATCTCATGGAAGGTCTGCCTCTTTCCTGTCAGAGGAGTCAAAGTGCAAGCAAGGAATGCATGGAGTGTATTTTCACTCCATGCATCTGAAGAAGTGGGGTATTTTACCCACGAAAGCTTATGCCCAAATAAATCTGTTAGTCTTTAAGGTGCCACCGGACTCCTCGTTGTTTTTGTGGATACAGACTAACACAGCTACGCCTCTGGTATTTTGCAAGCATGGGAAGCTCTTCAAAAGGTGCCTCCTCCATGTTGCTAGTTCTGGTAGCTGGGAGCGCACAGACCAAAATGAGTGGTCAGCAGGAAGTGTTGGTGGGATGTTCAAACTTCCTGTAAAGTGAAGGGTGGCTAGTCAAGTTTTTCCACAGCGCACCATGGTCAAAGGGCTAGAGAGGCCACAGTTCCTGAGAGTGCTAGGGAGTCTGTAATATGCCTGGTTTAACTTGGGTCTGTGTGCTGAATGTGTATGCCAGAGCCCCAGGTTAGAAAATTCTTAATATAGGATTATAAATCAGTGTTGATGTTCAAGTCCTGGGTTCCTTAACCCAGGGCCAGCCGACTTGAGTCCCTCTAATCCTGGGCTCATATTGCATTGTAAACATATCCTGAGAAGTTGAAATAAACAAAGAACTTACATCCAGGGACCCCTCACAAACAAGACTTTTCCTGCCTGAGGTTTTTCCTTCCCTTCCACAAGTTCATAACAAGACATGCACTCTCCCAAGATGGGTCTTTTTCAATTCAAAATGCCAGGTTTATCAAAACTCAAATAAACAATGGGGCATTTGCTTTGTCATTCAGGAGAAACTACTCTGCTGTCCTGTGTCTCTCCACTATGACAGAAGGCGGGGTTTACACAGCTATTACAAAATTTGTTAATGCTTTGCACATTAATGGTCCATGGGTGTATAAATATGCAGAATGGAATGCCCTATAGGAAGACCTAACAATACCATGCAGTAACCAGACCCAGAGAGTTTAAGGTATCATGTTGGTTAAAGCTACAAGGTTTCTTTGTGTTGCAGAGCAGCTGGGTAAATGCCCTGGCTTACATTTCCAGGTGATGTAGTGTCAATAGGGAGAAGGGAGTTCCAGATCAGTGCTCCATGCACTTAAAACTCCAGTGTCAGACCCTAGAGAGAATCAGAAGTCTGGGTTTTATTCCCAAACAAAACTGCCATTCTGAGAATGCTTCAGGAACCACACACCCTGCCCCGGAGCTATGACTCTTGGGTAAAAACATGGAACAGAATAGTGCTAGCCCTTGAGGCTTACCTCATCAGGCTTAAAAGGGAAAGCACACCCTGTCTATTACAATACAACACATTCTGTTATTCTGAGATAACTGGGAAGTTATTCATGTCACTGTTCCATATGGTCTTTTCCCATACTTGTATTTTTCTTATGTTCAGTAAATGAATGTCTGCCTCACCTATGTTCTGTTCAGATAACTCTAGATTTAATTTTTCCAGCCCCCACATTCCTTCCATATTTGAAGTAACTGTGCAGAGAACAGCAGAAATAATAAATGAAAGTTCTGTGGCAAGATTACATAACATCTGCACAATATTTTTTTATTCTTCAGAGGCTTTCAAAAAAATTACACACTGGCCAAGCTGAAGTAAAAAAATATGTTCCCATCATCTCAAGGGAACATGTCTCCATATGTCTTTTGTCCTTTAGGATCTCATGTAGACTTTTATTACTTTCACAACTACGGTTCAGGTCATTTTTCAAATAGGAATATGTCTAGGCTGTTGAATGTGCTGTCAATGTAAATAAGAGGTAGGAAGAATCCTAGACTGCAGAATTATGAAGCCATCATATTGACCTCACATTGTAGAGCAGAGTTGTGCAGAGAGAATATGTCACTGCTTCACCAGAAATTGCCTTGGCAGTGTGTTAAATAGAATAAATAGAAAATATTTCCTTATAAATCCATTGCATTCTGCAAACCTTAAAATAACATAGGTTTGCTATGAGGTATGTTTATAATCCTCAAATAAGATCAAAGTTGGCTTCACAACGTTTTTTGATCAGGGGATGGGGGCGTTCTACTCTACATCTGTATTATAAATCATTATAAATCCTCCTGAGTTAGTCTAGTATTAGGTTAATCATGTAAAGGATTATTGCTATAAATTAGAATTACCACTCTTCTTTCTTGAGGGGAGTGAAATTAAAGAAATAAGACCTCTAAATCCCTACTTACAATATTTTCTTTTCTTCTACAATTCTTGAATAAGTGCTACATCCACCTTAAGCTATTTAACTTACTGATAATTTTATCTTTTTTACTGGAAAGTACAGTATTTATTCATGTAACATGACATACCACAATATTATAATGATTATCCAGTTGCTTTATCTATGGTCATAATACCATCTGGTATAAAGTTAGCCTTCTCATTGCATGCCTACCATCTGGAACACCATCAATCTACATTCTAATTATTGTACAGATGAGATTTTTGTTTCTACACAAACACCATATTGGCAGTATCCTTCACTGATTGCTTAATTTAAAAAAAAATATAATGTAAAATAGTGTAAAACAGAAACTTGGCATCTAAAATTAGATTTAGCTGCCACATTTTCCCATGTATTTTTTCTAAGAGATTAGACAGAAGAATTCTAGTATAAAATATTTACAATTATTTTGCCACACACTTGAATGGGATCACTATCATGTCTTTTAAATGGGATGACATTTTTAGGTTAAGTTGTTCATTTGTTCCATTGTACATTATTTACTGCACTAGAGCTTCTGCATAAATACACTGGGCAAAATTCTGTTTGATTACACAGAGTAAATCTACAATAACTCCATTCACTTCTATTAAATTACCTTGGTTTTACACCACTGTAGCTTTAGAAAACAATCTGGTGCACTCATTTGCAACTGTTATGTGGATTTATCTTTACAGTCATGGACCAAATTCTGGCATTCTTCACATTTGGGCAAAAAATGTTTGCATATTAGGGCCCCAATACTGAAAAGCCTTGTACATGAATAATTTTATTTATAGTCTTATTTAGTTCAGTGGGATTGCTCAGACATGCAAAGTTATTCACATGCAAGTTTTGTTCACCTCCATGTGTGGCATTTTATGCAAAATATGTTAATATATAATTTGCATATTTGCAGAGAAGTTGAATATCTCTCTACATTTCAAATTTGTGTGCAGATTTGGTGCTGATGAAAGGTGTTGGTTTGACCATGCTCTCTATCTACGGGGAAAGCTTCCACACACACTTCTCTGCCAGCCTGTCTCAATCTTGACATAAGGGTGGGAGATTTCCTCTAAGGGAAACAGGAACACTTCATTCTCCATGACACATTAAGTGCTTGACCTCTCCGCTGGTTCTGCCAATTAGTGCAAACCATGGTGGTTAGTTTGAAGTGGGAGCTGGAACTAATAACAGAACAAAACAAAAAAATCCTGTAGGGACCACCAATCATGATTAGCTGGGATCAAGTTTTGCTCCCTCCTGAGCTGGATTAGAGCCAGACTGGTGACCTACAGATAAAAGAGTTGATAGTGCATTCTGGGCATAAGGATTTTATTCCTGGATCTGGGAGCAGAATATAGTCTCTGCATCAAAGCAATGGATACATAAGGGACACATTCACTTGGAAAGGCAGTGACAAAATAAAAAAAAACCCCTATTTTGTGTTATATTAGAAGCCCTTGTTTTAATCAGTTAGATAGATGCCTCCCCGTATGGCAAGGATCTGAGACACATGTTTAACAAGCATCATGACATGCAGAGAACTACATAGTATAAGAGCTAGGAGTAGAACTCATGCTTTTCTAGCTCCAAGACAAATTCACCTTTCCCTAGGTATGCTGCATTTTGTGAGGGAAGGGCTTCTCTCAAGGCATGACATTTTACCAGGGATCGAGGCAGCAATGGTAGACCAAATGCACAAGTGTCACATGAGATGTATGATATTTGGGGAGTTTGTCTTAATGATGTCTCTAGAATGTCCCTCATGGCTCCATTTACAGAGGACCCGTGATGATCTTCAGAGCAGTCACTTCATGAGAGTGTCAAAAATGGGAAAGAATGTTTGAGCTCTCTGCTGCCCCCTCTGATGATGAATTTTAAGGCATATTCAGATTTGTAGCAGAAACAGGATTTAGTCCTAACTGCTATACAAGGGTTGATACTTCAGACTATAAGATGGCTATAGCCGATTATTCTCTTCTTCAGTAAGATTATTATAGAACCCCCCCAAAAAAAACTCTGGTGTTTTAATACACTCTGTAACCCGGTGTGCCTAGGGCATCCCATACATGAAATGCCAAGGTCAGGGCAGGTTGCAAAAGGGAGAGCAGATACTCCCAAGACTGGTGGGTAACACTGAATTTAAACTCCCCAACCAGTCACAAACTGTGCTTCTGATCCCCCACACTGGTTATCAAGAAGCAAAAAGGAAATCTGACCCCAAAGCATCAGCCATGTTATCAGGTCAGTATAGGTTTGGATCTTACCCAAAATACCATGCTGCCAGCCAATCTTTTAGTGTCTAACTAAACTAAAGGTTTATTATAAAGAAAAAAAGAAATAACAAGAAGAGAGATTTTAAATGATAAAGCAGCTACATACATACAAAGATTCAAAGGCCATGTATCAGATTCTTAGCAGTATTGGTGAGTTTTCTGGCTTGAAAGTCCCTCTGGAACACATCCACAGCTTGGATGGGTCATTCAGTCCTTTGTTTAGAACTTCATTTGTAGAAAGGTTACTCCAGAGATAAGAAGCAGGAATGAAGACAAAATGGAGAAGATTAAGCTGCCTTTTATAGTCTTTTGCCTTGCAGCTTGATTTCCTTTGTTCCAAACACAAGCTGTCCGGCACATGGTCTGGATGCCTTAGAGTTCTGTCCATAGGCCTGCCCCTGCATGCCTTGCTGAGTCATACGGTGTAGCCCCTGATCCTTTCAATGAGTTCATTGTATAGTTGATGTTCCTTGATGGGCAGGGCTGGTGGGAGGATGTTTCGCACCCTAGGCGAAACTTCCACCTTGCGCCTCTCCCCCCATCCCCGAGCCGCCGCCCTGAGGCGCCCCCTCCCCGTGGCAGCTCCTCCCCTCCGCCCTGAGGCGCCCCCCCCTGCAGCAGCACCCCACCTCCACCCTGAGGCGCCCCCCCGCCCCAGCTCACCCCCGCCTCGGGAGAAGTGAAGCAGCCACGGCGTGCTCGGGGAGGAGGCAGGGCAGGGGTGAGCTGGGGCGGGGAGTTCCCCTGTGTGCCACCCCCCCCCCTTGCTGCAGGCAGCCCTCCCCGCGCTCCTCCCCGCGCTCCACACCCCCAGCTCCCTTCGCCTAAATGCCGGCGGCGACTGGGGCGGCCGAAGATCCGGCCGCCGCGGTCGCTGCCGAAGAAAATGGTGCCCCCCCAAATTCTAATACCCTAGGCGACCCCTTAGGTCACCTAAATGGTTGCACTGGCCCTGTTGATGGGCCATCAAGCAGGCTGGGCAGTGCTGATGCCAATCTGTCTGGGGCATAACCCAGATGCACAGCACAAGTTTGGAAATACAGATATACCATACATACAAAGGTGTTACAAGCATATAAACAAGATTACCGTATTTAGTGAATTATAACTTTTCTAATGATACCTTACACAATATATATTGTAAGATTCATTGTACTTTTAGAATATTGGTATCAACAATATCATAAAGTGTCTCCCAAATTCCATACAGCACCACACACACTTTATAATTACTTTTCATTATATTTAACATCTCAATCTACAGGTTTCATTTTGCCTAGGAATAATCTTTGTTCTTGAAGAATAATACAATGAACTGATGGTCTAATGTCTTATATTTTAAATATACACGTCTGAAAAGTGCTCAACAAAATAGCCTTTAGAAGGTGATACATTTACAGCATCGCAACAAAACAAATAGCTAATTAGGGATGATATTCAATCCCCCATGCTCCCCCTTTGTGAACTAAAATTTAGGCTAAATTAGAACTTGGATAAAAATTAATAAATAACACATTAGTAAAACTTTATAACACTGTCTCTTAAATTCAAAAGCTTAAACAAGCTAGAACTGCCCATAGTGTAGTACTGCTTACTTGTAAATGACTCCCCTTTGGCAAGAAATCAATAAAATACAAAATTCTCTTAATTTCAAACAAAGTGCCCTTTCTTTTTAGATTTCAAATCATTATGAAGGTGGAATAAAGCCTAGAGAAATTAACTCAGCAGAAAGTGTGATATGCAGCTCATATGATGTTATTTAACTCTTAATTAATTTGCAGCCTCTTGGCATCAGTAAAATCTTTTCTCAGACTAAATGTTCTCCCCAGATTGGACTATGCAAAGAGATCTCAATAAACCCAGTTTGCACATTTCTTTGTGAATGAAATCCCAACTCTTTTGGCTCTATATGGGTGAAGTGCAGAGGTCTGGGAATAGGCAAGCAAAAACTTAGCTCTATTAAGGAGCTTAAAGGAACATCTACAATAAGTTTAAGGGCTGTGCCACAATTTTAAAATAAGGCCTACATCAGTTCCACTAGGTGAATGCATAGAAAATACCATTCATTAATCAATCTTTCCATTCCCATATGTTTTTTAAAAAAGACACACTTATACTTGTAGCCTGCAAGCTTACTTATCCCAAGCAAACAATTCCTTACATTGGGTAGTGCATTTTTTGTTTTTTCTTTCTCTTTTCAAGTAAAGACAAGTTATTATATTCACCTTCTCTGGTTCCTCAGTAAGATATTCCAACCACTCACATATGGTACCTGAAATAGAATTTAAAGGGGTATTGTAACTGGTATCCACCTATTATAAAGATAATCCTAGAAAAGTGGACATGATGGCTAATGATTCAGTAAAATTAAGAAGGAAATATGGGGGCAATGAGTAAATATTTCAAAAGTGCCTACAGATCACTTGTAAAGATATTTAGGTGTTTATGCCAACTATTGCTTACTGAGATTTTCCAAAGTGCCTAGGTGTCTAGCTCCCATTGATAACAATTAGACATGGGCTCCTTAGTGCCCATGTGCCATTTAAAAATGGGACTTGAGCTCCAAAGTCACTTAGGTGCTTTTGAAAATTATTAGCCACATTGAATCAGAGCAATGGGTTGGTATTTTCCATTTTGTTGGAGCATAGGAAGAGATGCTTCAGGAGGCAGAAGCCAATTGCACCAGAAACAAGAGTTAACACCAGAGACAATGTACACCCAAACATCCTCACAAAGATGATTATGAATTAAATCCAGTAAACACAGTGTCATCAGAAAGAGAGCTGGCAGTGAGGAAGGCAAACACAGACTTTAGTAGTGTGAGACCTAATTTATCTGATCCTCTAATCCTTGATCCTTGAATGTGCATGGAGTCAAAGAAACCAGAAAAAGTCTGACCTTGTAAAGCAAAAAAAGTCCTCTGCTAATTTGCCATTTACACTGATGTTAGGGTAAGAGAAACTCTCCGGTGCTGACCCAAGTATAATGGTATTGGTAAGAGAACTAATCAACACTATAAACTGTTTTTTTCTTTCAAGAGGGTGGAATTGATCTAGGAAGGGACCTTTGGAATCTGATTTGTTTGCAGAGAAGAACGAGAGACCAGAAATACCTTTACAGTGAACCTCAGAGTTACGAACATCTCAGGAGTGGAGGTTGTTTGTAACTAAGAAATGCTGTAACTCTGAACAAAATGTTATGGTTGTAGTTTCAAAAGTTTACAACTAAACATTGACTTAATACAGCTTTGAAACTTTATTATGCAGAAGAAAAAGCTGCTTTTAACCATCTTAATTTAAATGAAACAAGCCCAGAAATAGTTTCCTTATCTTGTCAAATCTTATTTTTAAACTTTCCTTTTTTTTTTTTGTAGTTTAGGTTTAACACAGTACTGTACTGTATTTGCTTTCTTTTGCATGTGTCTCTGCTGCTGCCTGATTGCATACTTCCGATTCCAAATGAGGTTTTATTTTGACTAGTCAGTTTGTAACTCTGGTGTTCATAACTCTGAGGTTCTACTGTAGAAGGCTCAAGTCTAATAAGTAGAATGTACAACCAAGAGAGGTTAGTCAGTTACACTGTATATTGTGCAATTTTGTAGTGCATGTGATCAATATGTTAATTATTAAAAGATACCTTATTTTGCTGATTATTTTAAGTTAATGATGTGTTTGTTTACCTCAGTCACTAGGGCTTTGGCACAGCTGCAGGTAACATTAGGGTGTGCAGAGCCCTGTCTCATGCTTTAGGTCAGTGGTTCTCAAACTTTTTTTTTTTTGGCGGACCACTTGAAAATTGCTGATGGTCTCGGCGGACCACTTCATCTTTCCAAATGTTGTTTGTACTGTTAACTAACTATTGTAAAGCGCTTTGGATAAAAACACTATATAAAAAAACCTTAATAATAATTAACGTTTTTTTGGTTCTACAAATAAAAGCACACAAATTATATTTTAATCTCAGTAGTCTTATCTTTCTGATGCGATGGACGTATCCTCTCTCCCCCGCCGCAGCAGCCCTGAGCTGGGACTGGGTGGGATGGAGGGGTCTCTCCCTGTCTCCTCTGCCGCGGCAGCCACAGAGCTGAGGCTGGGAAGGAGGGCCATCTCTCCCCAGAAGCCGCAGCCCTGGAGCTGGGGAAAGTTGCCTCTTTCTCTGGCTGCCGCAGCCCTCCACGTCCCAAATTCGCCCCACCCCTGCCCCCTCCCAACTACCTCTTATTTCTACCAACGCCACCACCTCACCTTACCTGTGCGTCTTCTCCAGGGTTCAGGCACCTAATTAGTGGAGCCACTAATTTGGTGGGTGGCCCTTCATTCTCTTGTGTGCAGCCACCCAGGCACGCACCTTAGAGGGATCTATCCACGAACCACCTGAATGGAGCTCGCGGACCACAGTTTGAGAACCTCTGCTTTTGAGTATTCCTTGTTCATTTTGAATGAAGGTTAGCAGAGAACTCAACTCTTTAAATTTCATAAAAAATGTTTTGCACATAAGCTAAAATACATAACGTCCCTCTGTATGTCTATTGACACAGACACACATATATACACAGATGAACATGCACACACTTGAGAAATTTCTGTTTTTAATTTGAGAGGGAAAAATGTCACAAGTAAATACCTAGCAGTGGCAACAATGACAGAAAACGCAATAAAAGTTGCAGTACGTTCTCCTACTACCCAGACTTTGCTATTATATACCAGTTGTTAAAGTGAGGGATGAAACTGCTGGAAATCTCCTAATAAACAATGCCAGACCTGTTTACTGTATGTATTTTCCACCAGACAGTACTTTCCTAAAGTAGTATTGGTGATTCACTATGTGGAGTTATTCTTTCTAGGTCCAGCATTGTATTAATGTACCTGTACTGAATTCAAGCCACAGCATAGTACTGCTGAAGATTTGCTCTTCTGAACGATATACAAAAATGACGTCTTGAGCATTTGGTGTTATCCTATGGCACTTTTTCTAAGATTACATGTTCACACAGCTAAGTGTTAACATAGCTAAGTCTTGACTTATGTAATGATATTTTGTCTATTTAAATTTGTTCTATGGTTTCAAGAGCAGACAATGTTCTTTGCTTTTTTCTCTGAATTACTCACAAGTACCTACACAGGGAAAACATATCTGAGTCTATGTCTACACTACGAGTTTAGGTCGACTTTAGCAGCATTAAATCGAATTAAGCCTGGACATGTTCACAGGACGAAGCCCTTTCTTTCGACTTAAGGGGCCCTTTAAACCGGTTTCTTTACTCCACCTCCGATGAGGGGATTAGCGATAAAATCGGCCTTAGCGGGTCGGAATTGGGGTAGTGTGGATGGAATTCGACGTTATTGGCCTCCGGGAGCTATTCCACAGTGCTTCATTGTGACCGCTCTGGACAGCACTCTCAACTCAGATGCACTGACCAGGTAGACAGGAAATGCCCCGCGAACGTTTGAATTTCATTTCCTGTTTGTCCAGCGTGGAGAGCACCGGTGACTACGCAGAGCTCATCAGCACAGGTAACCGTGATGGAGTCCCAGAATCGCAAAAGAGCTCCAGCATGGACCAAACGGGAGGTATGGGATCTGCTCGCCATATGGGGAGATGAATCAGTGCTAGCTGAACTCCGTAGCAGTAAAAGAAATGGCAAAATATTAGAAAAGGTCTCCAAGGCCATGAAGGACAGAGGCCATAACAGGGACGCACAGTAGTGCTGCGTGAAAATTAAGGAGCTAAGGCAAGCCTACCACAAAGCCAGAGAGGCAAACGGAAGGTCCGGGGCACAGCCACAAACATGCCGCTTCTACGCGGAGTTGCATGCCATGCTAGGGGGTGCAGCCAACACTACCCCAGCCATGTGCTATGACTCCTTCACTGGAGAAACACACAGGGAAGAGGGTTCAGGGTATGAGGAAGAGGAGGATGAAGATAATGTGGATAGCTCACAGCAGCAAGGAAGCAGAGAAACCGGTTTCCCCAACAGCCAGGATATGTTTAGCACCCAGGACGTAGAGCCAGTAACCCCTGAACTCACCAAGGCGTGCTCCCAGACCCTGAGGGCACACCTGGGACCTCTGGTGAGTGTACCTTTGTAAATATTACACATGGTTTAAAAGCAAGCGTGTTTAATGATTAATTTGCCCTGGCAATCGCGGCCAGTACAGCTAGTGGAAAAGTCTGTTAACGTGTATGGGGATGGAGCGGAAATCCTCCAGGGACATCTCCAGAAAGCTCTCCTTCATGTACTCCCAAAGCCTTTGCAAAAGGTTTCTGGGGAGGGCTGCCTTATCCCGTCCGCCATGGTAGGACACTTTACCACGCCAGGCCAGTAGCACGTAGTCTGGAATCATTGCATAACAAAGCATGGCAGCGTATGGTCCCGGTGTTTGCTGGCATGCAGACAACATCCATTCCTTATCACTCTTTGTTACCCTCAGGAGAGTGATATCGTTCACGGTCACCTGGTTGAAATGGGGTGATTTTATTAAGGGCACATTCAGAGGTGCCCGTTCCTGCTTGGCTGAACAGAAATGTTCCCCGCTGTTAGCCACACGGTGGGGGGAGGGGTGAAGTGATCATCCCAGAGAATTGGTGTTGGGGGGAAGGGAGGGGGGCTAGTTGGGTTTGTGCTGCATGTTAACCCGGGAACCGCAGCCCCTCCTTTTACATTGCAAACCCATTTTAAATGGCCAACCCAATGGGTGCTTGGTATGAGAAATGAGGGCGCTACTGTTTGAAACCATTCCCACATGTTAAGAAGGTGAAAAAAGCCAAAAGACTGTGGCTTACCATGGCTGCCTGCAAGCCGAAATCTGTTGCCTGGCACTGCGTGAGTGATCTCTCACACCAAACCGGCAGGCCCTCAATATAAGAGGAAAAATGCGACCTTGTAACGAAAGCACATGTGCTGTGTAATGTGAACAGCAAAATTTAACGTGAAAGAGTGTACCCATTGTTCTCTAAAATGTGTCTTTTTTAACCATCTCTCCTTTCTCCTCCACCAGCTGCAATGTGAAGATTACAATAAGAAAACGGCGGACTCGGGATGACATGTTCACGGAGCTCCAGATGTCCTCCCACGCTGAAAGAGTACAGCTGAATGCGTGGAGGCAGTCAATGTCAGACTACAGAAAAGCACAGTATGAACGAGAGGAGAGGTGGCGGGCTGAATAGTGGGATGAACAGAGCAAGTGGCGGGCTGAAGATGATGGTGTCAGCTTGCAGACAGAAGGCAAGAGTCGATGCTCCGGCTGCTGGAGCATCAAACTGACATGCTCCAGCGTATGGTTGAGCTGCAGGAAAGGCAGCAGGAGCAGAGACCACCGCTACAGCCCCTGTGTAACCAACAGCCCTCCTCCCCAAGTTCCATAGCCTCCTCACCCAGACGCACCAGAACACGGTGGGGAGGCCTCCGGCCACACAGTCACTCCACCCCAGATGATTGCCCGAGCAACAGAAGTCTGGCCTTCAATAAGAATTAAAGTTTTAAACTGCAGTGTGTCCTTTTCCTTCCCTCCTCCCCCACTCATCCCGGGCTACCTTGGCAATTATCCCCCTAGTTGTGTGATGAATTAATAAAGAATGCATGAATGTGAAGTAACAATGACTTTATTGCCTCTGCAAGCGGTGCTCGAAGGGGGAGGAGAGGGTGGGGTTTTTGGTTTATAGGGAAGTAGAGTGAACCGGGCGGGGGGGTGGGGCGGAGGGTTCATCAAGGAGAAACAAACAGAAGTCTCACACCGCAGCCTGGCCAGTCACAAAACTCATTTACAAAGCTTCTCTGATGTGCACCGTGCCCTGCTGTGCTCTTCTAACCGCCCTGGTGTCTGGCTGCGCGTAATCAGTGGCCAGGCGATTTGCCTCAACCTCCCACCCCGCCATAAAGGTCTCCCCCTTACTCTCACAGATATTGTGGAGCACACAGCAAGCAGCAATAACAATGGGGATATTCTTTTTGCTGAAGTCTGAGCGAGTCAGTAAGCTGCGCCAGCGCACTTTTAAATGTCCAAATGCACATTCCACCACCATTCGGCACTTGCTCAGCCTGTAGTTGAACAGGTCCTGACTATTGTTCAGGCTGCTTGTGTACGGCTTCATGAGCCATGGCATTAAGGGGTAGGCTGGGTCCCCAAGGATAACTATAGGCATTTCAACATCCCCAACGGTTATTTTCTGCTCCGAGAAGAAAGTCCCTTCCTCCAGCTTTTGAAACAGACCAGAGTGCCTGAAGACGCGAGCATCATGTACCTTTCCCGGCCATCCCACGTTGATGTTGGTGAAACGTCCCTTGTGATCCACCAGGGCTTGCAGCAGCATTGAAAAGTACCCCTTGCGGTTTATGTACTCGGTGGCTTGGTGCTCCGGTGCCAAGATAGGGATATGGGTTCCGTCTATCGCCCCACCACAGTTAGGGAATCCCATTGCAGCAAAGCCATCCGCTATGGCCTGCACGTTTCCCAGAGTCACTACCTTTGATATCACCAGGTCTTTCATTGCCCTGTCAACTTGGATCACAGCAGCCCCCACAGTAGATTTGCCCACTCCAATTGATTCCCGACTGACCAGTAGCTGTCTGGCGTTGCAAGCTTCCACAGGGCTATCGCCACTTGCTTCTCAACTGTGAGGGCTGCTCTCATCCTGGTATTCTGGTGCTTCAGGGCAGGGGAAAGCAAGTCACAAAGTTCCATGAAAGTGCCCTTATGCATGCGAAAGTTTCACAGCCACTGGGAATTGTCCCATACCTGCAGCACGATGCGGTCCCACCAGTCTGTGCTTGTTTCCCGGGCCCAGAATCGGCATTCCACGGCATGAACCTGCCCCAGTAACACCATGATTTGCACATTGCTGGGGCCTGTACTTTGTGAGAGGTCTATGTCCATATCAATTTCCTCATCACTCTCGTCGCCACGCTGCAATCGCCTCCTCGGCTGGTCCTGGTTTTGCTTTGGCATGTCCTGGCTCTGCATATACTCCAGGACAATGTGCGTGGTGTTCATAGTGCTCATAATTGCCGGGGTTATCTGAGCGGGCTCCATGATCCCAGTGCTATGGCGTCTGGTCTGAAAAAAAGGCGCGAAACTAGTATCTGACAGAGGGAGGGAGGGACGGAGGGGTGAGTGATGACATGGCGTACAGGTACAGGGAATTAAAATCAACAAAGGTGGCTGTGCATCAGGGAGAAACACAAACAACTGTCACACAGAATGGCCCCCCCCCCAAAGATTAAACTGAAAACCCTGGGTTTAGCAGGCTGTTGATTTCACGGAGGGAGGGGAAAGCAAATGAATACAGAACAAATCTATTTTTTACATCTTAAGCTGGCAGACGACGGTGCAGCATGACTGATAGCCCTCGGCATCTTCTGGGTGCTTGGCAGAAAATACTGGGCACTTGGCAGAAAATAGCATACTACGACTGATAGCCATCATCGTCGAGATTGTTCGATAGGACTGAGCATGTCTGCCCAGGTGCCCATGATTGATAGCCACTGCAGTACGACGACGACGGATATCAATCGTAATATACCAGATTCTACCAAAAGGCAAGGGGCTGCTGTTGTGTGCAATGCAGCCTCACGTCTGCCAGCACCCAGATCGCCGATGAAGGCTACCAGTCATACTGCACCGTCTACTGCCAAAAGGCAATTAGCTGCTACTGTGTAGCAATGCAGTACCACGTCTGCCGGCACCCAGAGGACATATGGTGACGGTGAGCTGAGCTGAGCTGAGCTGAGCGGGCTCCATGCTTGGCATGGTATGTTGTCTGCACAGGTAACCCAGGTAAAAAGGCGCGAATCGATTGTCTGCCATTGCTCTGACGGAGGCGGAGGTGCCTGACGACCCAGAACCCCCCGCAACACTGTTTTGCATCATTCAGGCATTGGGATCTCAACCCAGAATTCCACTGGGCGGCAGAGACTGCGGGAACTGTGGGATAGCTACCATAGTGCAATGCTCCAGAAGTCGACGCTAGCCTCGGTACTCTGGATGCGGTCCGCCGACTTCATGCACTTAGAGCATTTTATGCGGGGACACACACAATCGGCTGTATACAACCGATTTCTATAAAACTGGCTTCTATAAATTCGACCTAATTTCGTAGCGTAGATATACCCTGATACTAAAGAACTCTTAATCTATTAAACAAAGGCATAACAAGATCAAATGGCTGGAAATTGAAATCAGAAAAAATCAAACTGGAAATAAGTTTACACATTTTTAACAGTGTGAATAATTAGCTGCTGGAACAACTTGCAAAGAGTTGAAGAACATTCTTCATTACTTGCAACCTTTAATTCAAGACTGGATGTGCTTCTAAAAGACTTGGTCTATTTCAGTTACAAGTTACTGGGTTTATTTAAAGAATCACTGGGTGAAATGCCATGACCTGTGTTATAAAAGAGATCAGATTACTTGTTCATGGAGAACCTTTCTGGCTTTAATATATTTACATCTGTGAAACTGTCGTGTGCTCTGTTAAACAACTGTTGCATTCATTCCCACCAATGGGTGGAGGGATACATACATATCCCTCATATATACTATACAGGTATTGTGAAGCTTAATTAATGAAATCTCTCTAAAGTCATCTAATATCCTCAATGGAAGACCATATACGTTTAATACAAAGTATTAATAATATTTTGATTCTTGCAAATAATATTTCATATTGCTTCCTGCCCTCAACTCAAAATATATCACTGCCATTTTTACTCTCTCATTTCGATAAATGTATAATTATCTTGTCTGGTTCACTCTTTTCTCCCTCCTTCCCATATACTACATAATTACTTCTTGCCTTTCCTTTTTTAAAACTTAGCTCCTATGTATCCATTGGCTATTTCTTGTTTCTCTCATTTTTTTCTTGGGTGGTATGGCCCCTTCCTTCTCATTTAAAAATCTATTTTAAAAGACCCAATATATTTCTAATTTTAAAACTACTTTTATTGTTTTACAAAGGGATACACACAACAATTAGCAAATTGTGTATTGTGTGTGCTACAGTTCTCAGTGAGAAGAATTATTCACCACCACCTGTTCATAGTACAGTGTTAACTGTGGACCAATTGACCAGGGAGTATTGCTTCTTTTGTACTTAAAGTGAAGAGTTTTCATATTCTATTAATACTACTGATATAAAGTCATGTGGAAAAGGGCTGGAATGAGGCATAATCAGATTGTTTGTGGGACTTTTTAACAATTAGTTTCCTCTTTTTTCCTTTATTTTTAAAACATACTGACCTACAATTGTAGTAGTCTAAACTGGTAAAAAATATGCATCCAAAAAAGATGCTCTTAATTTTTTAAACGATATCAATATTTCTCAGGAGTTGTTTGGCAGATACAGTTACTGTAGAAGTACAATCACGATCAGTTCTCTTCTTCCCATAATAGATAGTGTAAAAACTGCAATGTGAACTCACTACCGCTGACCAAAGAATTGTACAAATAATTCCCCTAAATACAGGTGACTAAAAGCTCTGATGATGACTTTGGGTCAAATCCTATCTTCACACTGATGTAAACCTGTAGTTATCCCCATTAACTTCAGTGTAGTTATTCTGTGTCTACATCACAGTTACCGACAACGGAATTTGTCCCTTTATCACAGTAAAGCAAGCAAAATGAATAAACCAATCAACTCAGAAAATCACATCACAGCAATTTATCATTAGGAAAAATTGCTAAGAATTAGTAACAAAGAGACATGTGAAAGATCAATTCAAACAAATAAAAATACATCAGAACTATATTAAATGCAAAAAACCCACATTAGTTTAATATTAAAACCACACAGTCACTACAAATTGAGAAATGAGAACGGTATGAGTTCGATCCACAATGATAATCTATTTGCACTGCATATTCTGCATGTTTTATGTGACACATTTTGTATAAAAAGATAATTTATTAAGCTATACATTTAATGGAAAAATGGAATAAATGAGATGTCTGGAAAGTAGCCAAGTTGCCTCTGTTGTTGAAAAGTTACTTTTTGCAGTTCCTGACTTCTGATTACTTTCAGTGTGTGACCTTAACAGTGCATTAAGAAAAAAAAAACAACTTGTTAAAGAGAAATAGAAAAAAATAAGAAAATACTGTGACAAAGTTCCTCCTCTGCCTTGGTGGATCCTGCGCTTACTGTGGATTTGCTCGCCGCAGAGATTCATGGCAGTCCTCAGTTTGGCCACCTTTACTAGTGGCTGAAGCATGCCGTTCACTCAGCTAACCTCATCACTGGCCAGCATGGGGAAAGTGAGGAGAACAATCCCCACAGTCTCTGCTGACCCACTTAGTGGGTCGTGGGACAGGCCAAAGACCTTCCCCTCTGGTGGGACCCACAGTCCAGGTCAACTCCTCTTTTATCAAATAGGGAGTTGGGGGGATGCGGGGAACCTGGGCCTACTCTCTACTCCAGGTTCCAGCTCAGGACCCTGTGGATAGCAGCTGTCTACAGTGTTTCTTGTAACAGCTGCGTGACAGTTACAACTCCCTGGGCTACTTCCCCTTGGGCTCCTCCCAACCTCTTCGTTATCCTCACTGCAGGACCTTCCTCCTGATGCCTGATAATGTTTATACTCCTCAGTCCTCTAGCAGTATGCCTACTCACTCTCAGCTCCTTGTGTGCCTCTTGCTCCCAGCTCCTCGCACGCCCCTCACTAACTGAAGTGAGGTCCTTTTTAAACCAGGTACCCTGATTAGCCTGTCTGTCCTAATTGATTCTAGTAGCTTCTTAATTGTTCTGCCCATTATTTTACTCAGGGAAAAGGGACCTGCTTAATCTGGGGCTAATGTATCTACTTTCTATCACTCTCCTGTAGCCATCTGGCCTAACCCTGTCACAACACTAATGCCTAATAACGTTAGTATATGAAGTACAGTTCTACTCTGAAAAGTGACTTATTTAAAAAGTGATATTGTGTCTAACTGATTCAGTGTAACATTTTAACACATTTAGTTTCGTCTTTTACATTTAAAAATACTTTTTGTAAAGTCACCAGACTTACAATTGATTTATACATACAGGAATTGATTCTGCCTCCCTTACTTCTGCTGATATACTTTACTTCATGATTTTCATGGACTTTTCATTGAAAAAGATGCTACCTAGTGTAGTGAGAGTGACAAAGCCAAGATTTTTAAGTTACTCATCATTCCAGAATCTGTCCAGTAGGTTGAGACAATAAATTAAATAATATATAAATGGTGACTAACAAAAGCCTATATCAATAAGTAAGTGTAGCAGAGCTTACATGTTTGTACATATTGTAAGTGTTGTCCTTGTATAAAAAAATAAAATAAAAAGGAGCCATATTACTATGTACTTTACATAGATATATTTTTTTTAATATTTGTATTTTTATCCATGGAAAATATAATAAATGGTTTATTAAACCCTGACGTAACTGGAATTATGGTAGGAAGTGTCCATGCAGAAGCTAAGGCTACTCAGTTGAGGGAAGCTGGTGCAGAAGAGGATGAAGGAGATCAGTGTTTATGTTATCACAGCTCAATAGAGCATTTCCAGGAGTGTATCTAATATGCTTACTCATAATATTAGAGCAATAAAATTGCATTTGTTCCCCCAAATGGTTCGGTATGGGCTATTTTCACTACATCTGATCAGGATCACCAGTTTCGGCACAGCCTCCTTAGGCTGAAATTTGTTCACTCAAAACATTCAACAATTTCAAACAGTGAACAGATTTTTCAAATCTGCCTACTGACAAATCAAAAACAAAGAAAAGGGTTAAAGCCACTGGCATCCAGATTCCAGTAATCTAACTCTTGATGCATCATACTGCTTAAGTAATCCCACTAGATTCAATGGGAATATCCTGGAGTGAGATACTATCACTTGGATAAAAGTGAAAGAATCTGGCCCTGGATACCTTGCTCGTTGCAAAGTGTTTACTCAGCACTAGTGATGAGCATGTGAAAAAAGGAGTAATAATGGTAACCATTCCACAGTCCCTTCATTGGCTCCCTTTTCTCATATCAAACATAAGCAGCTCATGTTCACTTTCAAGGACCTTCATGGCCTAACGCCACTTTATCATCTCACATTCATTACTGAAATGTCGACTTCTGCCTCCGTCAGACAATCATGCCAGCCTCCATTGCTCACATGTTAAATTTTCAAAGAAGCACCTTTGCACTTTCTTCCATGTTACACCTCACACTTGGGAGAATATCCCCATAAATATCTGCAAAGCTACCTCTTTGTCCTCCTTCAAATCCTACCTTCCTTCCAAAACGCTCCTTTGTGATGATGCCTACAATTACTTAGATTGTAAGCTCTTTGGGGCAGGGTCAGTATTTCTGTTCTGTGTTTGTATAGCATCTAATACAGTGGGGTCCTAGTTCATGAGCAGGGTTGTCATCCTTCAGGTACAAGGTACATCTGGGATGATCCTGAGTGCATAAAACTGGACAGCTGGCAATATGTACTGAGGAAATTTCAGAATCCCCAGGACAGGTACCTCAAAAAAGGGGTGATTTTGGGAAAACCTGGACAGATGGCAACCCTATCATGACAATTGACCTGGCCTGAGAGGCTTGCTACTGTGGGCAGTGTAGACATACCCATAGATATTTAAAAATGTACTGAAATTAGAATTGAATCAAGTCCACAAAGACAGGATGATAAGTCTCCGAAAAGTTGTGGTTATCCTCAACAGGACCTCAGTCCTACAACTATTTCTCAGTCAAAGTTCCTTCTGACTTCACACAAGGGATTTTGGCCTGAATAAGAAATGCAGCACTAGGCCCCAGGAAATGTTATGGGGGTCAGATTCTCAACAGCTGTAAACCAGAATAGCTTAATTGAAGTCAATGAAGCTATATTCGGTTACACCAGCTGATGATCTGGCCTCAAGTGTCTGTAGGGATGATGGATATGTTGGCACTTTTAGGTGGTGGGAAGCAGTGTGTACTGTTATGATTTTGATACCAGACTTGGATAAACTGTATTGTGTCCTGAAATATGCTACCTATGCTGCTGCTGCAGTAATAAAAAAGCCAACTGGTTGGCATTATGCTTCTGGAGATTGTTGTGGTGGATGTAGTAGCTGCCAGTAATATTTTATTAATAGTATGTGTCCAACTGTTTGAGTTTTGTTGTGTATGATTACAAACAGTTAATTACAGCAGGAGTCAACTGCACATACCCAGGAAAGTGGACAAAAGCTTTGGATAGATCCATTTACCGATACTTGAGAAGACAATGCAGGTGTCATTTGCTGTGAAGTTTCACCTCCATCCAGGGATGATGTATAAAATGGAATATAGACCTCCAGTTTCTCTCCTTGAATTTGAGACTCATATTCCAAAATCCACCTATAACAGTAAATGTTCATATTCTGCATGGGGATCTCTCATACAGTATGGAGATAGTGTACCAGTCAATGAATAGAAGTTCCCACCCAAAAACTAGAAAGTGCCAAACAAAAGGTGCCATTTACTACTATTATTTTGGGCAATTACTGCAGGCAGAGCCCAAAGAAATTTAAAGGGTCACTTTTTAAAAAATAGAAACAAAGCAGGATACAAAACTTCATGATTGTGGGCAAAAGTAACTCAATTACCTGTTTGTGGATACAGATATAATATTATATATTTAATTAGTTATCTGTGCATGTATGTATGTGTAACCTAATTATCTATTTTGGGAAAATGCATTCCTTAAGGAGAGTATTTGGTAATAGTCAAGTTCCTGAATTACTTTTCCACTAGATTTATTTAACCAAAAATCCCTGCATTTGCCTCCTAGAATAGCACTAATACCATGTAGGTTTCATTAGAGAGAGACTTTATAGCAATGAAGCCTATAAACTAAACACTAAGAACGAGATTCTGTTTATAGTTACATTCATGCTACCCCATTGCCTTCAACAGGTTTGAGTGTGTGTGAAAGGAACAGAATTTACATACAGAAACTAAGAAGAGAGAGAAGCTGAGAGAATAGCCAATACCTTTGGCATGGTAGATATGACTGCAAAACAAAGCCCACCATTTCACAAACCCCTAGCTAAATGCTATAAAGCATGCATTACAACTCTTCTGTTGATATTGTGAAAATAATTATGATTGTGAGCTGTCAGAAAGATTCAGTGCACCACTTACGTTCACCACCAACTGACAGCCTACCTAGGCAAACCATTTTAAAATACAAGCCTCCTACAACACTAATGAGCTATTAAAGAACAAAATATATAGCTCCCATGAGTAGCAGGCACAGCATCATAGCTTAACATTTCTATAAACAGTAAATCTTTACATATGCCTATTGGCAATGATGTGCCACAAGTGTCAGTATAAAATCTTGTTCTACAACTTCATTAATAATACTCCATTACATTTATAGAGTATAAACTAAATCTACTGTATACATACAAAGAGTATTTCTTTCATAGAGACTGAGATTTCATCTTCAGGGAGGAATGAAGGATGGGGTTCACATTACTGTTAAGAGTCGCCCTGAAGATTTCAGTAGTGTCTCCATGAAGACCTTATCTCTGTTTTCAGTGAAAGACTAAAAAAAATGCAATGCTGACCATGAAACAGTGCCACAATCTCTGTCATATTGTGTGCTGCAACGAAGCCATTTGTCACAATGTCATATACACAGAGGGATCTCATTGAGGTGTCATGCCCTGAAAACCCATTCCTTCTGCCAAGAATGAGACACGATAAAACAGGGGTCTGTGCTACTAAAGAAAAATTGTTTTGTTTGTCAGGAATGTTGAGAATTGTAACTTCACTCAAAAGAGCACTCTCTCCCATATTATCTTAGCACAGTTCGTCAAATGCACAGATAAACCTGGAGAAACAGAGATTTTGGGGGTTTATTTGTATAGCATTTCAAAAATAATTTCTTTTCAATTGTTGCATCCATATGTCCACAATACCTGGGACACACTGTAGCTAATGGCCCTCATGAACCAGAAGTCTAGATAAATGTAAGGGTCAATCACCTGGTAACCAAATTGGAGTACAGTGCCATAAGACAAAGCAATTAATGACACGTGAATATTACTAATTAGTGAGATCCAGTAATGTGTTTGTCAGGATCACAGACAGGATGTGGGCAGTTGGGTCTAATGATCAGCGTCATGAGGAGGTCAGGCCTGGAGGTCAAGAATCAGGACCACAGGATGCCTGGGGACATAGTTGAGGGCAGAGCTGATGGTCAGAGCCTGGAATCAGAAGCCAAAAGCAAGAACCGATAGATGAGCCACAGACATGGCTGGGAAACAGAGCTGGAGGTCTGGGATTGGAAGCCGAATGCCAGACGGGGGGTGAGCCAGACATGCGGTTGGGAAGCAGAGCAGGGCATCAGAGCCAGAGATATCCAGGATGGAGAAGGCAGGAACTGAAGCAGGCACAAGAACAGATGGGGCAGGAGCAGGCACAGGAAGCAGGACTAAATGCAGTTGTGGGAATGGGACGTATTGAGTGGCCAGTGAGCTCTGGCTGATGCTGGATCAAGTAGTAGCTAGCTCTGGCCCTCCAACAATCAGGAAGTGCAATCCATCAGGCATCCTCTGCCAGGATCAGCTGTGTCCAGTGTATTTCGAAGAGACTGACTCTGTTGCATCTCTCTCCCTAACAGTACCTGCCCCTCATGGGCATCTTCTAGGGGTCTTAGGGCTCAGTTTTTCTGGGTTCTTCTGGTGAAAAGTGTATATGAGCTCTGGAGCATGGCTATTCCCTTCTGGTTCCCAAAGCTGTTCTTCCGGGCCATAACCCTTCCAGTCCACCAGGTAGTAAAGTTTAAATCCTGAATTCTAAGCGAATCAAAAGTCTTGGGCCTCTTATTCTTTCTGACCCTGAACCACTGGAGGAGGGAGCAGTAGAGTGGAGTGGCCAGTGAAGGGATTTTCTCTATAGGGTTTCAGGAGGGACATGTGAAAAATGGTTGGACTTTCAGGGATTCAGATACCTGGAGTTGGAATGCTACTGGATTGACTGTGATCTCGAATGGACCCAGATATTGATGGTCTCATTTTGGTACATGGGCATGAGCTTATCACCCAAACTTGGTGTCCAGGCAACTTGGTAGCGTTGATCCGCATGGCATTTATATGTTTTCTTGGCTGCTTCAGGATGTTCCATAAGTTCCTGGTGAATTTGGTGAAGGTGGGTGACAAGGCCTATCTCAGCATGAACTTGCGAGTCTGCAGGTGTGACTAGATGGAGAAAAAGATGAAAACCATAATTGGCATAAAATGGACTGAGTCAGGTGGAGGCATGAATGAAGTTATTGTAAGCAAATTCAGCATAAGGCAGGAGGGACCCAGTCATCTTGGTGATTGCTAAGGAAGCATAAAAGGGTTTTTTTGATGATTTGATTTACCCACTACATCTGTTAGTCTGCAGGTGGGAAGCTGAGGAGGTGAAGAGTTCAATTCCTAGGAGTTTGAAGAGTTCACACCAGAACTGGGAAGTGAGTTGTGAGCCCCAAGCAGACACTATTCTTGTTAGCAATCCCTGGAGTCGTAAAGCATAGTTTAGGAAAAGGCAGGCTGTTTCCTGAGTGGTGGGGAGAAAGCAAAAAGAAATAAAAAAAACCTGTGCCATCTTAATGAAATGTTGGTGCAAGCTTGGAAATGGGGCAGTTCTACAATGAAGTCCAGTGGAGCCATAGATCAGGATTAAACGGGGGTAGGCAGAGGCTGGAATAGACCAAATGGTTTAGCACATGGGCACTTGCTTTGACAGTACAGATCAGAGGAGCTGACATACTTTTTTCATGAGTGCTCACTGCTGGCCACTGAAAACTTCATATCACCAAGTCATGATTCTTATTTCAGCCAAAATGACCAGTAACTGGCATGTCGTGGCATACACTTAACACTTTGAGTCTGAGCTGAATGAGATGTCAGAGGTATCAAGTGTCTGACAGATTTTGGACACTTGTGGATCTTTTGGGAGTAGTGTCAGAAAAAGGTGCATCAAATCCTAGGCTGTTGTTCCACAAATAAAATTAGATGGCTATAGCACAATATTTCGGAGAGCCATGTCTGGCTCAGCATATACTTCCTTGTGGGAAAGAGCATCTGCTTTCCTGTTTCATGTTTAGGTAATGGTGAAATCAAACCTGGTAAAATAAAGTGAACAATGGATCTGCTGGTGATAAAGATTATGGGAGTGTTGAAGATATTTTAAGTTCTTGTGATCAGTGAGTACCTGGATAGGGAACCAAGCCCCCTTCAAAATATGTCTTCATTCTTCAAATTTTTGTTTGATTGTGGCAGTTCCTTGTCCCAGCTAACACAGTTTTTCCCAGTGGGGGTCAGTTTACATGAATAATATGCATCAGGATGGAGTTGGTTATTGGGGTCTGCATTTTATGAAATTACAGCCCTGATTGCAAAGTTCAAGGCATCTGCTTCACAAAGGTTTGGTGGGGTCTGGATTCAGAAGAAATGGCAGTTGAAGTAAAGACTTTCTTTGGTTGATCGAAGGCAGACTGTACTTGTAGTGAGGCCGAGTGGCCTCCCTCTGAGTGGGAGAGTGAGGGTCCACTACACTCCCCTTGGTGGGCAGAGCCTAGTCTGCCCACTCCCCTTGCCAGAAGGGCTGGGGCAGGGCTGGAAGTATAAGAAGAAGGTCCTGCAGCTCAGTTGTGATGGAATCCCGGGAGGAGAAGGACGCTCCGGCCATACCGCCTTGCCCAGGAAGAGAACCTACCGCCAGCTGTCCGATAGTCACCGAAGTGCTAGACCCTGACGAGGAGTAGCCCGGACTACTGGCTGTGGTGTACCCCGAGGAGCCTGACAAGCCTTGGAAGCAAGAGGTACCAAACCCTGGGGAGGCAGGAAGTGGCCCAGGTGCAGCCACAGAGCAGCTGGCTGCGGTGCCAGGTGTGGCTCAGTTAGTGTGTTGCGGATGGATCCCTGCCAGCACAGGGGCAGCCAATCCTGCCCCTGCCAGGCACTGGGCTTGTACATGGTGGAGTAGGGTGGGCCCCTGTCCCCCTGCCATCCCACCCTGGGGTGGCCAACTCCCTACACTGTTCAGGAAAGCTCCCGCTCTGAAGAAGGAGCCTCTCTTACCAGCTTCCTTAGAGAGGAGTTGCTTTGCTGGCTGGCTGAGCCCTGAACAGGCTAAAGCCAGCCTTAAGACTGTTTGCTTGCTGGCAGCCTGATCCTACTCAAGCCCAGACCCCAGCCCACCTGTAGATTGTTTGTTTGCTGGCTGCCTGAGCCCTGCCCAGGCTAAATCTAGCCTTGACGTTGTTTGTTTGCTGGCAGCCTGAGCCTCCTCAAGCCCAGGCCCAAACCAGCTCCACAGAGCTGGTGGCCGGCGCCCACCCCAACCAAAGCCAGCATCCTGTAGCCAGTGTTTAATTGCTGGCAGCTTGAGCCTCCCCAAGCCCAGGCTAAAGCCTAGCTGTGACTGTCTGGTGCCCAGCCCTATTGTGGGGCTGGGAACTAGAGGACCTGGTGGGCCTTGCTTCACTTCGGGTGGAGATAAGGGCCCTAGAGTGTTCTGAAGCTTCCTGCCTTGGCCAGACAAGCCTGAAGGCAATCAGAATGAGTAGCCTCCCTCCATGCGGGAGAGTAAGGGTCCACTACAGTACTTTGTTGACCAGATAAAATGAACCTGTTATTGGAGGAGTGCAGTTATTGGTGCTACTAGTTGGGAGAATCCTTTAAATGAAACATTGAAAAAAATAGTCAAATCCAAGAAAATGCAGAACCTCCTTTACTTCCTCTGGTGGGAGACACTTTTCAGGAGTCCATTGTTAGTCCCCTGGGGAAAATGATATAACCTAGAACTTGATAATGGCTTGGTTGAATTCACATTTCTCTATTTTGTCATAAAGCAGAGTTTACCAAAGTCCATCAAGGAGAAGGCAAATGTGTTACTCATGTAGCTTCTGGAATATCATCTAAGTAAACAACAACAAATTTGTCTGGCATGTCCCAAAAAATGCCATTCTCAAAATGCTAAAACATAGCCAGAGCATTACAAGGCCTGAATTGCATAACAATATTTAAAATGCCTGCACTACGTGCAAAACACTGTCTTCCACTCATTGCTTTTCTTAGCACAAACCAGTTTGTACACTCTGAGAAGGTCCAGTTTAGAAGAAATCCTGGCCAATCAAAGTCTTTTGAAAAGTTCATTAGTCAGTGGCAAAAGATAGCAATTTTGAACTGTCACTGTATTCAAAACGAAGTAATCAATAAAGGGCTGCAAGAAGCTATCATTTTTTTTTTTTGCATTGAAAAAGACTAGAACCCCTACCAAAGAGGTTGAAGGATGGATAAACTCCTTCTCCAAAGTCTCCTAGAGATATTCCTGGAGCATCTGGAGTTCCAATTCCAGGAGGGAGTAAATGTGGCCAAAGAGAATGTCAGCCCCCGCCTGCAGGTCAATGGGGCAGTCATAACCGTGATGCAGCAGCAAGACATCTGCCCTCCTTTTGTCAAATTATTAAACAGTCTTTTCATAAGTACCTACAGGATAATAAGAAATACCCAGCATGGATTTGTCAAGAAAAAATCATGCCAAATCAACCTAATTTTCTTCTATGGCAGGGTTACTTGCCTAGTGCATGGGGGGAAACAGTAGCCGTAATATATCTTAATTTTAGGAAGGGTTTTGACACAGTCCCATATGTCATAAGCAAACTAGTTAAATGTGTTGTTTCAGAGTAGCAGCCGTGTTAGTCTTCATCCGCAAAAAGAAGAACAGGAGTACTTGTGGCACCTTAGAGACTAACAAATTTATTAGAGCATAAGCTTTCGTGGACTACAGCCCACTTCTTCGGATGCATATAGAATGGAACATATATTGAGGAGATATATATACACACATACAGAGAGCATAAACAGGTGGGAGTTGTCTTACCAACTCTGAGAGGCCAATTAATTAAGAGAAAAAAACTTTTAACTTTCTCTTAATTAATTGGCCTCTCAGAGTTGGTAAGACAACTCCCACCTGTTTATGCTCTCTGTATGTGTGTATATATATCTCCTCAATATATGTTCCATTCTATATGCATCCGAAGAAGTGGGCTGTAGTCCACGAAAGCTTATGCTCTAATAAATTTGTTAGTTTCTAAGGTGCCACAAGTACTCCTGTTCTTCTTTCTAGTTAAATGTGGTCTAGATTAAATTGCTATAAGGTGGAGATATAACTGGTTGAAAGACCACACTCAAAAAGTAGTTAGCAATGGTTCAATGTCAAACTGGGAAGGCGTACTTAGTGGAGTTCTGCAGGGGTCATTCCTGAGTCTGGTACTACTTTCATTAATGACTTGGATAATGGAGTAGATAGTATGCTTACAAAATCTGCAGATGACATGAAGCTGGGAGGGATTGCACGCCCTTTGTAGGATTAGAATTTAAAATGACCTTGACAAATCCTAGAATTGGTCTGAAATCAACAAGATGAAATTCAATAGAGACTAGTGCAAGGTACTACAGTTAACAAGGAAAAATCAAATGCACAACTATAAAATGGGGAAGAACTGGCTAGGTCATATTACTGTTGAAAGGTATCTGGGGGTTATAGTGGATCACAAATTAAATATGAGCCAAGAGTGTGAGGCAGCTGTATAAAAGAATAATATAATTATGGGGGGATCAATTGGAGTGTTGTATATAGGACACAGGAACTAATTTTCCCACTCTGCTCAGCACTGGTGGGACCTCATCTAGAGTATTGTGTCCAGTTCTGGACCCCACACTTTATGTAAGGGTGGATAAATTGGAGAGAATCCAGAGAAGAGCAACAAAAAAGATAAAAGGTATAGAAAAACTGATCTATAAGGAAAGGTTAAAAAAAACTGTTTAAAATGTTTAAAAAAGAAGACTGAGGGAGGGGAGATCTGATAAGAATCTTCAAATATATTAACGGCTATTTTAAAGAGAATAGTGATCAGTTGTTCTCCAGGTCCACTGAAGGTAGGACAAGAAGTAATGGGCTTAATCTTCAGCAAAGGAGATTTAAGTTAGATATTAGAAAAAAACTTTCTAAATATAAAGATAGTTAAGTTCTGAAATAGACTTCCAAGGGAGGTTGTGAAATCCCCAATATTTTTAAGAACAGGTTGGAAAAACACCAGTCATGGTCTAGATTTACTTGATCCTGCTTCAGTACAGGGCAATGGACTTGATGACCTCTCAAGGACCCTTCCAGTCCTACATTTCTATGATTTTATAAATCAGAGTAACTTCACTGAAGTCAGTTGACTTGCATCTGGAAATGAGAGTAGAATTCAGCCTGAATGCCTAGCTTTCCAAGTTATTTATATTAACAAGAACTTTGTAACTAGTTTTCCCCAATATTCACCCAATATTCATCTTATGAATGGAAGAACTTCAGACATAAGCAATAATCCTACCTTCCCATGTTATCTTTTCTCTGAAATAGTGTATGCACATGAGAGAGTTCTGCAATTGGAATATTAACATTGTTGAGAGCAATGTTATATCTATGGAACAGTGGTTGTGTATATTGCCCTTGTAACAGGAGCATCAGTCAAAGTCTCATGGTCTCAGTTCCTGTAAATCTGGTTTAAAAATAAATACATAGAAAATAGAAACAATTGTTCTGATCTCAGCCTTGAGAAAATAATACAATCATGGGGGTTATCTTGGCCATCAGTCCCTAAATGTAATAAAATAAATACAGGGCAACCTCAATTTCCATAATGCAATTGTCCCTGGTCTCCCCCACCCAAAAAAACAAAACAAACAAACAAAAACCTGGGTAAAAATTTCATGAATTTTAAGGCCAGAAGGAATCACTATGATCATCTAGTTTGACCTGCTGTATACCACAGGCCACAGAATTTCACCCACTGATTCCTGCATCAAGTCCATAACTTCCAATTGAGATAAAGCACATCTTTTAGAAAGGCATCCAGTCTTGATGTGGACTTCAAGTGACACAGAATAAGATGTAAGATGAAAGCCAGTAGACATATGTGTCCCAGTCACTTACATGCTTTTGAAAATATTACTATCTTACTGTGGTTGTAGTCTCTGGCAGTAGTATAGCCTTTCTTAGTTCAGAAAGCTAATTTCCTTAGTTAGTCGTTGTACCCCAAGTATGGGTCAGGTAGAAATTAGACACCTTCTCTCTCCATTGCTAAGAACCTCCCTCCTGGAAACCTCACCTTCCTTTATAAGGCTTTCCCCCTACCGAAGGGGCACAAGAGTTAGAGCTACATTTCAGCAGCTTGATATGCCACAACTGCCATCTCTTCCTGCCAGGTGTGGCATCTCAGGCTGTCTTTAGAAAGGCCTCTTCTTTTCCATCCTTCCTGGGCCACAAAGGGTCAGGACACGTGCACCCCATCACAGCCCCCAGCAATGTTGCCATTCCAGTTGCAGAAATCATCCCAGCAAGTTCAAGTTATGGCCATTCTCTCCATCATTTAGTATCTCTCCTACCTTTTATAACTTATTTCCCATAATCCTAATGCAAAATTATGTTAATAGTTTTATTACTATTTATTTATTATTGCAGAAAATCTCCATCATATTTGCTATATGAAGCAGAAGCTTATTTCAGATGCTTGTAGTTCAGCCAAAACTTACCTAGTACCTGACTTTTTGAAGTTGAGTCTATCTAAGCCATATAATAAGCCACATAGTCACTACCAAAGGAATTACTGAGAAGTTACATTTTCAGCATATATTCTCTAGTACTAAATAGAATGCCCATTGTTTAGATTTCTAGTACTCTTTAGTAATCTCCATCCTCATTTATAGGAACTGCCTTTTCTGTTCAGCATCTAGTCCAGCATCCTTGCTCCCAACAGAAATCAGTAATAAATTCTTCTGAGGAAGATATAAGAAACCTACCTGGAAAGAAGATTGTTTCCACCAGCATCAGAAAGTTAAAGGTTAACCTACGCCCTGAACAATGAGGGACTTGAGAAAACTGAACTACAGTTCCCATGCAGCACTCTGGTAGGACAGCCAAATTAAAAAGTATTTCATTTTCTGGCAAAATATTTGTCAGGAATTCGTCTGTCTTGAGGCTTGGTCACCTGGCAACCCAGTGAGCACTCACTAAGTGCTCCCTGATTTGACTGAAGAGCCAGCACATCATCATTTAAGCCTTAGAGCAACAGCAACACAGGCCTTCCATGCCTGCAGCTGTGCCAGACTTGTTTCCTATGCCAGTCCTTGTTCCATCCCATGCCTGTCCCTGCTCCAGTGTTAATCTCTACCTTACTCTGAACCCCCAGATTTCTGGCTCCGACCACTGGCTTGTTTTGTCTTCCGCCCAGGACTCTGGTTCCATTCTGACTCCTGACTCTGAACATTGGTTTGTTGCCCAACTATAACTCCAGTGCTGCTGTCTGGCTTTGCTCTGATCACCAGGCCTGGCTTCTGTTCTGACCCTAGGTCATATCACCTACACCCTGGTGTCTGACTACATTTGAATTATTTGGATGTAGGTGGTATGACCTAGGGTTGGAAAAAAATAAAATTTTTCATAAAGAAAACATATTTCACAACAAAAAAAAAATGTTCTGCAAAAATGCGATTTTTCCATTGAAAAACAATTTTGATGGGTTTTTTTAACCAGCACTAACAATGTGTCAAATACCTACAAATGTGTTCAATTTATTAAGTGACAAATTCTCTTCTTATTTACACTGAGATAATTCCAATAGTAAATCCACTGACATCATTGGAATTACTTCAGATTTACACCACTGAAACTTAAAACAGCACATATCTCTAAGTATCTCTGCAAACACCCCAGGAAGCTTGTAAATTAGTGGGCTAAATTCTACCTTAATTTAAATACATGAACCTGCAGGGAGGGAAAAAAAATTCCCTGTAAATTTTAAATCCTTCTCCTATGAAAGAAAAGTCCCAATCCTTCCTTCAGATATTCACATAAAACTCTAATTGACTTTAATGGGAATTGCACAGATGCAGCTGAGGTCAAAATTATCTCTAAGATTTAGAATAAGCATTTTTTCCTTTTATATTTTGAAAAAAATCTTTTTAGTCTGTCTCATGCTTTTCAATATGTTCTTCATATCACGTAAGTACATGAGAAATGACTTTATGAATCCCAGAAATGTGTTTACATGCAGAAAACAAGTTCTTCACTGTGGGTGCTCAAAGAACTTAATATCCTTGTGGTGATGTTCTGAGGAATTGTTAGTGGAAATAAAAGTGTTTTATTTCTGCAGCCATGCACCTCTGGCAGCAGTTGACAGACTGAAGTGTTTTTTTTTTTTAATGTTATTTAATTACGTAAACTATTTATTGTTTTTAATTGGTACTTTATGCAGTTGGTTATGGTACCTAATTGATTGCACATCTGTTTCATTTTATATCACATTTGATGAGTTATTGATTGCCCACTGCTTTCAGAACACTCATGACTCTTCTTGTGAAACATATAAAAGGATAAATACTCTAACCCTGCCACAACAATAACTTGTAGTAGTAAGACTGTTGCAGACTTCCGTATAAAAGATTCCTACCATTGAAGTCCATTGATCTAGTAGTGTGTGCTGCATTTCAATGTTGTAAACTGCTCCTATATTTTTAACTCCAAGTCCACTCTTTGAAAGAGGAAAACACAAAACACCGTTTTTCTTAGGGTATGTAGAATTAGAAATTTGCTACCATTGTGGCGATCGTTACTGTTCTTAGACAAATAGTACAAATCAAAACTCAGATTTTCAAAAGTCGAAGGATTTTCCACAAGGAGACTAAATGGTAGCCCTTATGTCCTCTTAGTGAGCTATTGTGTTTCAGCTCAACAGGCAGCTCAAAGGTTATTTAAACTACATTCTCTTTGCAATAATTTATTTTTTTTAAATCATTTCAGTTTTTCCAAATGAAGGTCAGCATTGCATTGCAGAGACTGCTGTACAGAATTAGATTAAGACATTTATATTGGTTAAACAAGTGAAAGAAGACTCTGAAACTGATCTACTCTGAGGATACTGAATCAAGCAGAATTGATGTTTCTAATAAAAATCAGAGAAGTCTTTAACATGAACAAGTTGTGAAAATTGTCTCCATAATATTTCCCCCTTATTTTAGAGGCAATTGCTGGGAAGAAAAGGGGGTAAGCATGAAGATACTGTGTTATCCTCCAGGCTGTTGTAACTGTTTGATCCCCTGGCAAAGGAAAACTCTTCTCTGGCATAAAATCAGAGGTAACATCTCCTGTATCAACTGCCATCCCCACTTCTTAATCCAAATGTAGGGGCCGTTCCAGAAGAGGGAAAGTGTGTCTGGGTCTTGGCAGAGTTCTGCTCTGTTTTGCTGTTCCTACATTAACAAAAGATCCCTGGGGCCAGGCTGGCTTAGGGGACACTGTAACAGGCTCACTGCTACTCTAACCTTCTCCTGCACTGACTGGAGCTCGGATACAAGACAGAATCAAACCCGGAGCCTTTATTTTGTGTTTATGGAGCTGCTGCTGCAGGTTCAATGGCAGGATACCCCTCAAGTATGGCTTTGACGTAACATCAGACATTAAGTGTTTAAATCAGGCTGCAATTATGGTGGTTTCAGCAAACATACAGTGAGTGCTCACATTGTATTTATTTGTTAGTCATTTTTTAAAAATTGTATTCCTATTTCTACAATTTTCTCTTAGACCTGGGGCTTACTGTATACTCTGTTGTATGAGACATCTCCTCCATACTGCATATTGAATGAAAGAGGATATTTGTTGTTCACGTGTTACAAAATATTACTGAATGGACAAAAATAGAATGAGGCTTATTTGGCTTGCTGAAAACAGGTTTGTAAGCATCTTGCAATAAACTGACAGTTGGGCACTGAGATGACAGTAAATCCCCCCCCCCCACGCCCGGTCTGGTTGTAAGCTCCCTTGGGAAGAAGGCGGTACACATTGCAGCTGCACGAGCACTGAGTAACTGGCTGCTGCTGCAGGGACACAGCCAGCAGAAAATCAGCTCTGGATTGAATCTCAGGCCACTGCGCCCCTCTCCCCCAGCTGCAGCAGGAGTTTGGGTGTGGGAGGGGGCTCAGGGCTGGGGCATGGGACTGGGTGAGGGCTCTGGGTGGTGGTTACCTCGGGAGCTCCCTGGAAGCGGCAACATGTCCCTCCCTCAGCTCCTAGGCGGAGGCACAGCCAAGTGGCTCTGAGCACTGCCACCGCCCGCAGGTGCCACCCCCCGCAGCTCCAATTGGCCACAGTTTCCAGCCAATGGGAGCTGCGGAGCCAGTGCTTGGTGCGGCGGCAGTGCATAGAGCTGTCTGGCCATGCCTTCACCTAGGAGCTGAGAGAGGGATATGTCGCCGCTTCCAGGGAGATTCACGCATAGCCAGGTAGGGAGCCTGCCAGCCCTGCCAACACCCCACCCCCCTGCAGCACCAGTGGGATTCCCGGTCTGCACACCGCCGCCTGCCCACCCAGCATCAGCAGAGGTCCTGGGCGGCTGCTCCCAGAGCAGTGCCCCCAACGCCAGCTGCCTCCCCCCAAGATTTAGTCAGGGTGTATAGTGTAAGTCATAGACAGGTCACGGGCCGTGAATTTTTGTTTACTGCCCATGACCTGTCGATGACTTTTACTAAAAATACCCATGAATAAAACATAGCCTTAATCATTATACTACAAATTATCACCAACTGTTAATAGCAACGGCTCGCCAGTATGTCCCTAAAATGAATGCACATTTATTTTCAGTACACAGTGCATTTATTTTTTCCCGCCACTCCTTTTTTTTCTTTAGTTAATATGGGTTAAATTCCTGTGGCTATGTGGTTACACAACAATCCTGATCTAAAGAAGAAGGAAACAATAAAAGTTAAGTTACCTAATATACTAATGGCTTTGGTACAGACAGACATTTATTGTTTAAAAATATTTATTTTTCCACCAGTCATCTTGCGTGGATTGCTCTGTCATCCCTTTACACTACAGTGATGTTGAACTTCTTCCCCACAAACAAGAAACCTGCCTCTGTTTAATCTAACCTGCAGTATCACATTAGGCTTTCACATGCAATTCCCCTTTCTCTCTTTCTCTTCATATTTTGTGCTGCTGTACAAGTGCTTCATTTTATTGTGGGCCAGTTCATTACTGTGGGATCTAAGTGCAGAGGGGTCCCTGTGCATACAGATAGCATCTGTCTACACAGAAAGGGTGAGGAACACCATGTTTGTGACTGTTCCAGCACCCTAGCACGTGTAATAAACTGAGGGTGAGAAGGGGATGGATGAATACCCAAGAAGATATTGATGCTGTTTGAAGGAGCATTAACTCCTCTAGTTTTCTCACAGGCTGCTGAACAGCCACAGGGGAACACAGCCAATTTTATGCCAATTCCTCCTGCATTCATACTGTCAGGGAGAAGGGAACTAGTGGAGGCATTCATCCAGGTGGACAGCTCCTACCTTTGCATATCTGGGTGATCCCTACCACATAGGATTTCCAGGGCTGGAACACTTTATTTGCTGTCAACTCCCTCAAAGGACAATTTACCAAAAAACAAACAACCAATAACCCTCTATTACAGTAATCTTATGGCACTTTCCAGTTTCTCCACAGGGTGGGACCCTGTTGCACCATGTCTTGCCTTTTAACCCTTTCCAGAGATGATCTTCCATGACTTTCAGGGTTGTCATCATCTATTAATATTCCACTGAAATCGGTTCAATCTTTACTGTAACCACTGCATTCAGCATTCTAAAGACCAGATAGTGGGGCTGAAACACTGGCCTTATAAATAATATATATAGGATCTCTTTGATTATGGTTATAACCTGTTTCCATGAGTGCTAGCTTTTGAATAATTGTATTAACAATTAAAGCTAATAATCATCACATTATTTATCATATAAAGTTTGGCACTAATTTTATTGTATTGTGCTTAGATAGGTACCTTAAATGTATTAAAACCAACATTTTCAAACAGATAATACCTCGGGAGATTAAACACTCTTTCTCTATTGTATTATAATTAGTTTCCCTTGTTAATAGCTTATGATTAATATAAAACCAGAGAGAAGAAAGACCACCGTCAAGATGCTAATAGAAGAGTGCCATATTTTAGACATCTGCCATAAGCACTATTCGATTCTCTAAGTCTGTACAAGTTAGAGCAGATCTTTTAACTAACCATTGCCAGTAAATTGAGATGTACCAAAGGAGGATCTGAAGAAGATATTTTTTCACAGTGATGGTGAGAATTTTCCACTGCATTATCTCATGTAGAGCTGTCCTTGCCTTGCAGTACTTTTTCCCCAATAAGGGAAGAGAAGAAAGGCATCTTTGGTCCCATCACCAAAGTACAGAAAAAATGCAAACAAAAATAAATGTTCATATTCAAGCTTGATTCAGTTGACAGCAAGGATTTGGAAAATTTCATATTTTGTCCATCCCTATTAATGCCTCCACCTATCAGTGATTAGGACTGGCCAGTGAGCTAATCAATACTTCTCTCAATTTTGTATCAAGCATGGGGGTTGCCCATATTGTCCTTACCTGTAGTTTTTCAAATGGCTGCTATTTATAACTGGGAGGAGAGGTGGGTTTTCTGGTGAACATGGAGTGGCGTGCCACAGTGTCTTGGGTGAAGACAGAGAACAGTTTCTGGCTGCATAGCTCTGCAGCACAATCTTCTACAAACATAGCATTTCTTATTACAAATTAAAACTAAAAGTGCAGGAAAAAAGCCACACATGTTACTGGCAAATAGCCAAGATATCCTCAAACATTCTCCAAACCTATGATGGTGACAGTGTGTGGCTCAGCAGAGTGCTATTCTCCAAACCTGCAAAGGCTTCGCTGTGGAGTCTTTGTAAAACCTTAAAGACTAACAAATTTATTTGGGCATGAGCTTTCATGGGCTAAAACCCACTTCAACAGATGCATGGAGTGAAAAATATAGTAAGTAGTATATATATTACAGCACATGAAAAAATGGGAGTTCCCTTACTAAGTGGGGGGTCAGTGTTAATGAGGCCAATTCAATCAAGCTGGAAGTGGCCTATTCTCAACAGTTGACAAAAAGGGGTGAATATCAATGAGGGAAAATTACTTTTTGTAATGCTAACGAGGCCAATTCAACACAGCTACCACTCTGAAATCTGCGAAGTGTGAGTTCTGCAGCTATGTGGGATGGCAGGACAAGGAACTAAGGAGTATCTCCTCTTCCTTATCTGTATTCTCCACCCGGCCAGTAACAATTTTAATTTGTCTTTGATGGCAAGAAAGAAAACATCCTGTTCCTGATTTGGCTCAAGTAAAATTGTACTCCATTTTGCTTATTTTGCTTTATATCCATTTTGCTAGCTTTGAATTAGTAAGAAGAAATTGTTCTGAGTTTATTCTTTGCTGATTGTGTTAACATTTGTTCTTAGAAGGACAGAAGTTGTAGGGCTGTAATTTCCTTATTTACTGTTTGGTATGAGTGAAGAATGTATGGTAATTAACTGAGAAAGTATCAGAGGGATAGCCGTGTTAGTCTGAATCTGTAAAAAGCATCAGAGGGTCCTGTGGCATCTTTAAGACTAACAGAAGTATTGGGAGCATAAGCTTTTGTGGGTAAGAACCTCACTTCTTGCATCTGAAGAAGTGAGGTTCTTACCCACGAAAGCTTATGCTCCCAATACTTCTGATAGTCTTAAAGGTGCCACAGGACCCTCTGTTGCTTTTAACTGAGAAAGGACAACTGGGCCGGATGGTCAAGAAGGGAGTGGAGGAGTCAAGAGGCACCAACTTTATTATCAATTACCCTCATGACAGATTGACGACCCTAAAGCAAAGGCATACATCCCAAGGACAAGATAAGGAATTGAGCCAAAAGGACAGATAAGAAACAGCTGCAGATTCTCCTGGTAACAACTCAAAATAATGTTAGTTAAGAACAACCTTGAATACCTTGTGATTGACAGCTTCGATGAGACACAGAAAGGTCCATAGACTTGTATGGGGACTTATCACTATAAAAGAAGGGTGTATTGCCATGTGACTTTGGGTTCATTGTGCATCAACACCGGAGCTTCGAACGCGTTTGATCGAGACCCAGCTCATCTCCCTCATTTGCAGTTTCAGCTGGCCACTGAAACTTACCGACCAACACTAAGGACTGGTAACTATAAGATCCAGCTGCAGAACCTTTTGCTGTGTGTGTGTGTGTGTGTGAGAGAGAGAGACTGGAAGCATATGCTGATTTCAATCCTTAAATTGTACTTTCAATAAACGCCGCAGCATATTGCCTTATCCCTTTTAAAAAGATTCCGTGTGCTTCTTATAAGCATAACAATAAATCAGCATAGTTCCATAGAAGTGAATTATTTACAGCTAAGGATCTGGCTTTATTAATCATGATTATTATTATTGAGACTGAAGGCCTGTTGTGCTAGGCCCTGTGCACATATGCAGTGAGAGTCCCTGCCCAGCTTGGAGTCTAAGTAGACAGACATGAAGTCACTTGGCCCAAGGTTGGACAGCAGGTCAGTGGCAAAGCCAGGAATAGAAGCCAGCTCTCCTGACTCCCAGTCCCATGCCCTCTCCACTGATCCATGCTGACTTTCTCACACCTTTATCTTTTAAATTATTTTGAAAGGTTGGTAAAGAGTGGAGCCAAGTTTATGAGTGATGAATGGCTCTTAACAAAAGGTCATAGGCCAGGAAATAGCAGTCTCATGAACCGAGAAACAAAATTGAAAAATAAATTCAGAAAAACAACCTATTTTAGTTTTATGGGGAAAGGCTAGGGGAATTTTGGGTTTCATTTGAGCTGGTATTACAGCCGGTACAACAGCATAGCAGTGATTGCATAGAATTGTTTATATTCTCTGTGTGCATTGTGTATGGATTTTTTTATTTCATATATAATTTATAGCTTGCTGAGGTGAATCCACAGAGTTAATGCATATCTTTAACACAAATAAAAGAAAAAAAATTAGTTAAAATAAAACTCTTTCCTCTTCAACTGAAGGGGTTATTTCCCACAGATACACACTCACTTTTTCTAGCAATCATTTTCACAATGCAAGTCTCAACTACGGGGGAAGCCAGAGGGAGCGGTGGGGGAGGAACAGAACGTTATTATACATTATATATTCTCCTTTTAAATTTTACCCTATTGGGACTGTCAAGACATAATGGAAACAGATTTCATTTCTACTTCACTATATTACTAACTTCTTTCATAAGAAATAAATTCTTAACATACAGTGAAAAAAAATTAAAAACTTGGGCATAGGCAATATTGTTTACAGTATATATGTCATTTGCTTGCCATTGAGGCTGCTTAAATGAAAGACTGCTGGGCCATTATTAATCAATGTTATCCTCACAGAAAGATGTTCCTGGGCTGGGGGCCCTAGCCTGGGACACAAGAGACCTGGGGTCATGTCCCTGCTCTACCACAGGGACCTTGGGCAAGCCATTTAGGGTAGGATTTTCAAAAGCATGTACGCATGTTAGGTGTCCAACTCTAATTGAGTTTCAAGGGGAGTTAGATGCCTAACTCGGTGCTTTTGAAAATCCCACCCTTAGAATCTCTGTACCTCAGTCTCCCATCTGAAGGGGGAATTATAGTATTTCCCTACCACATAGAGGCGATGAGCTGGAAATTGGAACCAAGTCTTTTGAGTCCCAATCCAGTAACCTATCTATTTGATCTTTCTAGCCTAGGTTATAATATCTTTACTCACAGAGCAGTGCCTTACTCTATGACTTAGTCCCACTGAAATCAGTGTGAGTAAAGGTCCTTAAATAACCTCAGTGGTACATTCCTATACAGGCTGTCACATCTTGCCAAGATACCATCATAGCCTTATTATGACAGTGTTTCACATTTTTCCTTTTTTGTTTGAGTTCGCCCCCAGGGAGGCTGTCTTTCCCCAGACCACTGATAAAAGCTGAAAGTCTGTAACACAGCTCAGTCTCAAAAAATGCCAAAGATAAGGAAAAGGTAAAACAATTGGTGAAGTGCCCAGTGACTCCCATAAGGGTTATACACATATTATTCCAATTCTTCTGGCTCAGCAACCCAACCTATGTGAGAATGGCATGTTACCGCTACCATGGTGTTACTTGTCTCTCTAGTATCATCATGGAAAAAACGGTGCTTCAAGGACAACATAGTATCAACGCTGGCCACAAGCCCATGGAAAACAGTTAGAATGAAGCACAGTTTAAGGGCTGGAGGGGGAATGGGAAAGTCAGATTTTAAGCTCAGTCTAGCAGAAGACAGAAAAGTATTGGTTTGCTGTGATTCTGAAAGTTCTCTGCTCAGGAGAAACTTATTAACAGCAAAACAAGCAGAAAGAATAAAAGCAGATAAGCCACAATCTAAAGTGACTCCTAAAGGATTCTGCTAGTCAGGCAATGTCTCTCTATGAGGCTCTGAGTTACATGATGTGCAAAGCCAAAGAATGCAGCAGTCAGGCAGGGATGAGTCTGTGAATTATATGCAAGGACCACTTTCACCATCTGCCACCAAAGTGTCAAATGAAAACATAACAATGGCACCATGAGACATTATTGTTGAAACATCATCAGATTCAATCACTGATTCAATTTCTTTTACGCAGTAAGAAGTGGAAATGGGTTAGCTGAACCCACATGTAGAAGGTAGGGATGTATTATATCTTTGAAACTTGCAGGTTAACTCCCTATTAGTTAATTTTTTTATTGATTTATCAGGCACCAAGCACATAGAAATTAGGTCTACACATGTGAGCAGAATACAAACAGTGTTACTGGCAAACACAAAAGTCGAGTGCACATTGATAGTTCAACCTGGAGGTGACAGGGTGGCAAAGGTAACATGGATAACAGTTCTGAGAACTACATCAGAGAGCAAAGGTAACAACTTTCTGGTCAGCCAAAGGTAAAAGGGTCTTCATCTCATCTATGAGCCTTATAGATTTAGAAATAGGAGCCCCAAAGATCACAAGCCATTGTGGTGAAGGTGTGCATACCATCTGATCTGAGAGAATAGTCACACCCCTATTGATTCCTTACCTTACTTACCAGCACCAGCTATAGTACATCTTGTCTGGAATGGTCTAGCTTTCATCCAGAATCTCAGCTCAAACAGGCAGTAGGGAAAATGGGAGAGTACACTGTGAGAGGAAACATAGAGCTGAGTATCAAACAGACTGTAATCCAGGTCAAAACGACTCACAGTAAGGTTTAATAGGATATACAATAATTAATCCAAAGGAAACTACAAACTAATGGTTAAATTTTCAAATACCTCCCAAATTACATATGTACATGTGTCTGAGGGTACGTACAGTTGTATGTGAAGAATTCACAGATGCCGTTCAGGAACTCTTTAGAAAATGTTTCCATAAGGCTGCAAAGAGCAGGTTTCAGTTCTCAGAACCTCTGCTACCCAGCTCTGACTTAAGCTAGAGCAGCTGGAGACTTGTTCTTGCATACACCACTAGCCAAAAGGTATCTTAGGGACCTGCCAATGGAGAACAGGTTTAGTGGAACTCCACTCCAACACAGCCACTCTCCACCCCACCCTGCACACCCATAGGCTGAAGGCAGGCAGGTAACTGGTGCAGGAGGTGTCTACATTTGCTCTGCCAGCTTCATGATGTGGAGCACTCCCCAATGCAAGAGGAATTCTCTGCTAGCCATCACCAGCTAGAAGATAGCCACTTCCACCACCTGAATCTTACACCACTTCCATCAATGAGAACAAAATGTCAAACCCTTCATTTCAAGGGTGATCTGAACACAGCTAAGGGAAACTAGAAAGAAAGACGTAACAGAAAAGAAAATTATACTCAATGCTCACAAGTCAAGTAAACTATAGATAATAGGAAAGAAAATGATAAAGTCTCTGTGGAAGTGAAAGGTACAACTCCAATAAAATGCTGATGAGAGAAGCTACAAACACTGAAGACTACAGCAAGTCTAAAAAAATCAGAAAGAGAGCAGTTATTGCAATCATGGGTCAAAGAGTACAGCAAATAAAATGAACAATAAGGTTTAGTTTTTTTAAGTTTCGAGTAGGAAAACATGATCCCTAAAATCATCCAAATTGCCTTTAAATTTTAGCTGATTTGTTATCTTATTATATAAAGTCCTTCAGTGCCTTTTCGGTGACTCTTTTCCAGCCTGGTAAGCTTTTTAATTTGTTTAATTAATTAATTAGCATGCATGCTCTGTAGCATGGAGAAGCAAGAGAGAGATTATGCTTTCCCAATGGTGGGAGCAAAATCTGAATCTGCTTGTTAAGTGGTAACACAGACTCTCCAGCCCCTGGAATCCCTGCTATGAAGTGTGGCAACATGACCCTGAAACTTGAAATCACAAATCTTTTTTCTCTTCTATTTTGATGCTTCAGAAGTTCCCAATAATCCTACTGAGCATCAGAAAGGGTAAAAGAAAGCCTTTAACATAATACTTGATTACCAGAAAAAACATTTTTTATTTTTCTTTGGAAAGCAAGTTTCAAAAAAATCACATATAGACATTATTCTTCCTGCAGAGGCCATTCAGGGGGTATAATGCAACCTGACTCCAACAGAAAATCCGCACCAAATTTCTTTAAATGTCAAACGACAGTTAAAATGTTCTATGACTAAGATTTTAATTTTCTTAATGTCAAAGTTCTTCTGTAGGGCAGGTTTAGATACAGTTATTTGATATCTACCACATATATTAGAAGGATGGTCTTTCATTAAAAGAAAATATGGAGCTTGGACAGAACTAGTCTACAATTCAAGATGAAAGTCACTTCACCTAATGTGGAAGAGGAAGAACTATTCAAGTGTAAAGTCATGAAAGATTAGATTAAATTTTATCCTTTGTGTGTGAGAGCCTCCATAAGTAGTTTTTTCAATATATCTAAATTCAGATTAAGGCATAACACTCCTGTCAGTATTTTGTAAATGGATATTTTTTTTCTAAAAGAGAAGCTCTAGGAATTATTTTGGGGAAGTTCTATGGCTTGTGTTACACAGGAGACGATCACAGTCATTCCTTCTGCCCTTGGGATCTATGAAAGTAAGAGTGAAGGCTGTTTACAATCCAGGAAGATGGAACCCAATGTTGATTTTTTTTTTTTGTTTCAGATCATTAATAGTATCCCTAGCAAGGAATTCCTCTATCTCACAGGTGTTATGAATCACCTTGTATTATATGAAATAGGCTAGATTCTTAGATGGTGTAAATCAGCCTGCCTCTGTGAAAGTCAATGGAGTTACACTAAGCTATACCAGCTGAGGATGTGGCTCTCTATATTTTTTCTATATCAAATATCTCTGTGTGAATGGGCCATTGGAAAAGAAAGAAGAGGGGCACCCAAGATAAGTGGCGTGGCCCAGCTCACCTAGTGATTATAACGGGTGTCTTTTGGGAATGTTTCTTCTTAACACATATTTAGGGACTATGCATGCAGACCTCACAGCACCACAAGTTCCAGGTTGTGAGACCAGAAGGTTATATGAGCAGGTTCATCTAGGTTAGTGTATGGAGATGCCAATGCAATATTCCATACAGAGAGAAGGAAAACTGGCATACACACCACGAGCTAGCAAGTGGTGCTTTATAGAGCAGAAATATAGAGGTTAAAAACGTGAAGGTGAGATATCTGAGAAGGAAGAGCACTAGGAAAGACTAACAAAATGATCTGACAGACTGAAAATGCAGAGGTAATAGAGGATCAAAAAATTAAACTAGACTAGATTAGATTAATTAAACCAAAAGAGGAATTAAACCTGTGTGGAGTCAGAGGAAAGTATGACAAACGAGGCTATACTTGAGGAGGAGGATTTGATAAAGGGGTTTGATGTCAGGCCCTATGTGAGGTCTGTCTTTTTGAATCTGATCTAGAGATTTATTAGGCCTTTTTACTACAATCTCAATGCCACATTTCGTCCCAGATCTAGTAAATCATAGTACCAATCACAAACATGAGCCCATGGCTACTTTTTAAATATTTGCTGTTCATATTTCCTCCACAGGAGATACTCCCATTCCCAAGTTCCTTGGGGATCTCAGAAAGAAGGCACTCTAGAGAAGAAATCAATATTATAGGATGTTCTCCTAATTCTATATTATTTCTTTCTTCTTCCCAGCTTTTTACCCAGGTCAACTCAGGAAACAGAATATTTGCCAGCAGATAGTATAAAGGAAGTCAGTGACACAGCATCAGTAACATTAGAATCAGTAGCAGCTGTTGTATATACCGTGCACCAAATCAATTCTGAGGGCACTGCAGCATATGCATTGCATGAGCTTTTTGTCATTAGCTCAGAGTAGAGCATAACCATCGATGCAACCTAGTCTACGTCTGTTAAAGAGAGAGAGAGTTTTACATGAAGGAAATACTCATAGACTCCCCAGTTTACCAAAGATTCAGAAACTCACTATGTCTTGTTTTAGCAGAAATAAATAAATAAAGCCATGTGTATCTGAACTTCCCTCCGTTCACGTGTGCTCCATTTCTGTATACTCAGAGCATGCTGCAGTTCACATTCCTTCAGAAAGATGGTCCCTGATTAGTGCACCCAGTGTAGACTATCATTTCTATAAGGTTGAATCTGAAAAATGTCACTGATATATCTCAGAAAATAGGCTGAACAGGAAAGAGATATGGCTGAATATGCAACCAGATAGCACAGGTCTATTGCCCCTTCTCTTTCCCTGTGAAATTATTAGTATTTCCCCCACCCTACAAGAAGAAAAATACTGGCTACACATCTACTTAATATAAGTCTGAAACAACTGTCTACTATGTTAGAAGTTGGTCCAATAAAAGATATTGCTTCACCCACCTTGTATCTCCACCATGTTAGGCAGAGATTATATATGCCACTGCAGAACCATTCCCACTGGTCAGTGTAAGATGCTGAGGGGGGAGGGGGGAATTCTTGAAAGGGACAGGTGGTGACTAATCTTGCTCCCATTAGTGTGGGATTTTTGCATCCAATTTAAATGGCAGCAGGATTAAGTCCTAAAATATGAAGCCTTTATTTTTCTCTAGTTGATTCAGTCTTAACTCCTTGCCATATGCTTAGTTTTTCTTTCTAGTATGGCAATCATGAGTAGTGATTAAATAAAACTTGGTGGAAACACTGGCAGTCCTTGAGTAATTTCTTTACCTTCTGAATACCCAACCTTTCTGTTCAAGTCAAGCTACCTTATTGTCTGCCAGTATTTTTATGTCAATCACTGGAGCCCTGCTAGGTCTGCTGTTTCAGTACCTGCCAATTTCTAGCTAATAATGCCTGCTGGCAAATTTTAATTTCATTAGAGATAACACTGTAACACATTGCTAAATAAGCACCACCAAAAAGTAGCAGAAGAGTGCAAGAAGTCATTAAATTATTACTCCCAAAGTCTCATGATGATTATTGTTAATAGGGCAATCAAATCCTGCTGTATTGTTCTCTAACTACATGTCTGCTTAGTGGGTGGCATACATTTTCATTAAATAAAGACGTATGGTTAGAAGAAGAATGTAATCAACATTAATGACCTGAAAAGTAATTGAAAAACTGTTTTAGTCAGCACCCCACCCAATTATTAAAAAAGACAATCATTCAAAAAATTTAAACCAATTCTATTTTGTCCGTCTGAATGTTTGTAGACTATCACTTTCCCCACATAGTTATCTCCATTATTGGGTTAAATTAAATTGAATTAGAATAAAATAAATTGTATTTGAAAATAAAGTTTCAGCATTGACTATTCTTGGTGACATGTGTTGAATACAGAAAAGCGTTATACATTCAAACCCATAAAATTCAATTTGTGGGCACTAAATCACTTTTGGTGAAGTTGACTCAACCACACAGTAAAAGTAATTACTACATCCCCCTCCCTCCCAGGGTTTCTACCATTTTCATAAATCAGTTTATGTTATGCAACTACAATATGTTGCAGTTTTATGCTTAAATAAGATGCTCAAGTAAAGAACCAACTCCATTTCCTTAATACTTGTAATATACAATGTTCCTTGCTGAGATTACATGGACTGTAACTTTTTAAAAAACTTATGAGAATTCAATATAATTAAATTATCTTTAGACTGCCATAAAAAGCCATAGCTGTCATATTTTAATATAACCATTAGACAGTTGACCAGAACTTTACATATTTCTCCCAGGTACAATATCAACAATTTGAAAGATCAATATTTTAAAGTATTTCTAGCTTGAGGGATGAGGTTGGGCAACAGGGATTAAAAATACCTAAACATTTCTATATAAATATAATATCTTAGAAATAATATCAATTCACTAACCAAATTTAGACTTTTCATATTGTTTAGATGTGGAAAAATGTATTTTCAGGGAATAGCTGCAACAGAGTTTTTCCTTCCTCTTATCTGTAAAAAGGCAGATGTTCCAGAATTAATACATGTGAATCATTGGCAATTTATTCCTTAGTATAAAATGAAATACGTTTTGTGGTGTGAAGCAAAATATTAAATACAACCTGTAATGTAATTTATGGACTTTTGTGAAACGTGGATAGAAAAAGAGACAGGATTTATTTCTGTAATTATGTATTCTTCATCATTTTGTTTGTTTTAATACAAATATCAGTAGCCTAAATTTGTCAACCCCTTGATCTTTTGCTTACAATCTAGCAGCAATTCAAGGAAGTACTGAAGATAAGAGTGAAACAGAAGACAGCATAAACAGTCCTTAGTGGACTAAGATGTAGGTGCATGCAGTTAGCAAATTATCCCACTAATGAACTTGAACAACCTAAGCTAAGAGATACCTACTCCTGAACCTCCTCCCATTGAAATCAGTTGCAAAACTCTCAGTGATTTCAGTGATGAGGGATCAAACCCTAAATTCAAACAGTATCTGGGGACTAAGTATTGTGTAGGAAGTGAAAAACAGTGCAGTTATATTTTCTCCATATGCCTTCTACCTGCTAAACACTCAGATTTTGGAAGAACTCCTGCTTTTACAAATCTTCCTTCTGCCCTGTGACCTGTACATGAGTTCCTTACAGGCTTGGAGCCTGATTCTCCATTATATTGCACCTTATGTAGTTATTTACACCTGTGAAAATTGGGTAAAATGCTACCAAATCAGAGTTCCAATTCAAGGTAGTAGCTTTTGACACCAACTTGACCAGGTTTAAATGATCATGCAAGGAAAAACAAAAACAGAAACAAAACAAAAAAAGGAGACTCAAGCTTGCTCTCCTAAGCTACCAAAGAGTGCTTCTGAAATTCCCATATGGCATATGTGATATTGAAATTACAAAGGAACACAATATTTCTTTAGAAGTGGTTATATAATTTAAAAACTGCACACAAATCTCCTTTAATATGAACTGTAAAATGCCACGGATACATACAAATTTAGAAGAGGCATCTGAATGCTGGAAACTTAAATGTCACTGTCAGTTAAACTGTACCCCTCTCCTATACCAAACACAGTGCTATACTGTTCCATCATTTGCTAAACGGAATTGCCTTCTGAAACCAGGGAGGGAATTTGCCTAAGAACTGATGGCCCAGTACAGACTACATTTAAGAATTAAAAACAAACAAACAATGGGTTTTTCAATTGGATATTTTTAATGTCAAACTTTTGACAAGCTTTATTCTGCAGAAAACGTGTGCTCAAAATTCCTGTTTTACTGATTGGTAGCACTTCGTCCCATGTCATTCTGAGGGCTGCCAATTTCCATCCTCCCCTTCATCAGCAACTTTCGACAACACTCCTTTTCTCCAATTTCTGCCATCATAGGGATAGGGCCATTGTCATCCAGGAACGAAAGGCCCTTAACTGTCTCCTGATACACAGGATTGTGACTCAAAGTAACGTGCAGGAAACAGTGTTGTAGCCTATAGGACTAACCTACTTGCTTGTATATATATCTTTTCTTATAGTTTAAGTATTTGGTTTATTGTAATAGGTTTATAGATTTATATTAAAGTAAGTTTGGCTGTAATGCAAGAGACCTACAGGCCATATCCTGTATGTTAAGCTAAGGCAAAGTTAGCACATCTATATTAAGATTTTTACCCAGAAAAGTAAAGTGGACCTATACCTTGTTATCTAAATAGATGAGTACCCATGTCTATGTCTATGACCTTTTATTTAAACCAACAGACAATGGAGAATGGCATAGGGTTTTTTTCAATGTTGTATCCACTGACTTAACAAGTACACCACAAGAGACTGATGTGCGCACATACCTGTCATCAATACGCACATACATACTAGTCTATGAGGTAAGTGTACCCTAACACTTCTGTGGGTGAGGAATGAAATTTGGGCATAAGAGGAAGGATTTCCAGCATTTGCCCTATAAAAGAGGTAACCCACCTCAATAAAGTACTCATTTCTTACTTGACTCCATTCTCACTTTACTCCATCTCCATTCTCACTTTACTCTATTCTCACTTACTTCCTCCACTCTTATCTATTCTATCTACGATGACTGCTAGCCTATCAGTAGGCTATACTTGTACTTCTTAAACTTTAAGTTTCAAGGGAACTAGGCTAAGCTTGGTTTCCCTAAGTTTTATACTTAGTTTGTTTATTAGGTTTTGATTTAAGTTTAAGTTAGTCAAGTAAACCCTAGTCAGCTTTTATAGCTCTTGGCATTTTCTAAGTGCATCCCTCACTCAAGGATTGAGAAACCTGAACTACAAGGCTGGTCCTCTGTCTCTTACCACCAGGTTATCAAGAAAGGGTGTGAGTATATTAACCAAAGCTTTGTTGCATATAATACTATATTATCATATGTATCTTTTGAATAGCAGTAATGTAATTGTAACTTTGTAATTCTGGTTATTTTACCATTTACTTACTATTATTGATTTTAATAAAAAAGTCTTTAAGGCTATATCTATCTCAGTATGAGCTTCCTGTCATACCCCTGAGGGTCCTTTGTAAATTCTGTGGAGCCTGATTCAGGACAAGAACTTTTATCTTCTGATCAAACAGATTGGCAAGCCTAAAACCCATACTAATTAATATTGATGATAATAATTATTATTATTACAATGCAATAAAATAAAATTAATAAATTAAATTCCCATATTATCCAAATTAATATTAACAGTACACTCTAAATCAGGCTACAGTGTATGGGTTTGCAGAAATGGAGTTCCTGAACTGTGGTGGGGTGATAGACAGCCCTCATATCCCTTTTCTGGCCTCACCCACTGAGTACATCAGCAGAAAGGGATACTTTTCCATGGTTATGCAAGCACTGGTGGACCACTGAGGATGCGTCACTGATATCAGTATGGGCTGGCCAGGGAAGGTGCTAGCAGGGGTTCTCAAACTGGAGAGTTGACCCCTCAGGGTGTCACAAGATGGCAGCTGACAGCCATGTATGGGGCTGACAGCCCCAAGCCCCCATTAAATTAAATTAACCCCTAATTTTTAATTTATAAAGGGTGTCACACTCAAAGACTTCTGTGAAAGGGGTCACCAATACAAAAAGTATGAGAACCACTGTTAGACACTTGTATCTTTAGGAATACAGCCACTATTAGGGACATTCATTCCCGACCGGCACATTAATATTGGCAATGTTGAAATGCCAATAGCATTTCTGGGGGACTCAACCTACTCAGCCATCTGCCAGCCACCTTGACAGCACCAAGGAAAGATTCAGCAATCAATTTAGCAGGTGCAGAATGGCTGTATAACGTGGTTTTAGCAGATTGATGGGTTGATGTTTGCGCTCTAGATTGGATTGCAGCAAGGCAAACATCCTTATCACTGTTGCTGTATGGGGAAGGTTTAGCTCAGTGGTTTGAGCATTGGCCTGCTAAACCTATGGTTGTGAGTTCAATCCTTGAGGGGGCCATTTAGGGACCTGGGACAAAAATCTGTCTGGGGATTGGTCCTGAGTTGAACTAGATGACCTCCTGAGGTCCCCTCCAATCCTGATATTTTATGTTGTTGTACTGCACAATATCTGTAAGGTGAAGGGGGAAAAGCTACCACCGGGTGGAAGAATGAGATGGAGCGTCTGTCTGCTGAATTTATACAGCCAGACACTAGGGCTACTAGAAGAGCTCATGGTGGAGCTGTATGACTGAGGGAGGCCTTGAAAGACCATTTGAACAGTGAAGTACATTAGCATTGTCTAAAGAGCACTTTACTAACCAGTGTTCATCATGTTCTGAAATCTGTAATGTTTTGTGTAAACTATTTAATATTGTGGTGGTTATTGTCTGCCACTATTAATTATGTAATGTTTGATGTTTACTGTGTAACCCAGAGGGTGGGGGGTTATTGCCTCCTGCTACCACTACTGTAATGTTTGGTGTAATCTTATGAATATGGGTTGTTTATTGTCTACCACTATGGATTCTATAATATTTGCTGTAGTAATAAAGCTATTCATTTTCTAAAAATAGAATTTCATTGTGTGCAAAGAAACAATCAATAAAAGTAAAGAGCAATAAACAAACAAACCCCAAGCCCAAAACAAAAATGGTAAAAAAAGTCTTGCAACAGTGTGGCAGGGTGAGCCATATTTTCAACACCGCCCCTGCCCCCCAATCCAAAACAGAATGAAACAAAAGTATTGTCGGAATCTGAGGTGTGCACACATCCAGAGATGTGTAGCTAAAATTCTTCTTGTTTTCCTCCAGGATGAGGTGCTAGTGGTACTGGTGCCCATCATGATGCTATCTGTTGTGTTGGGGAGTGTAAGCACTGCTGACAATGGAGTTCTCCAATGATTGTGGAAACATTAGTCTTTAGGCATGTAGGTTAACATTGCTCTACAAGAAATTGTGTTTGTTTCCAGAGCAAACCAACTTTCCCATGTGCCTCTCAGTCTTTCCCCCTCTTCTGCAACAGCTGATCCCTCCATCCTCAGTCCTTCTGCATGGTATTTGTTATACGGCCCCTCCAAGCCCTGTGTTCACCCTCTGAGGCCACAAAAGATTGGAGGAAATTGCTGAACATATCCTCCCATGTCCTACTTTTCTTCTCTTGATCAGGGTCAGATCTTCAACAGGTGTGGAAGGGGGACCTCTCAAGTTCACCACACCAAAGGCTACTGATTAAAACAGATAGATACAGCAATAGCTTTAGAAGTGACTATGGAAAGGGAAAGATAAATCTGAAAACTCCTTTGCATTATTCCCATAAATACCTTTACTAAGAAATGCTTGTTGTCACTTTAGCTTTAGCCTTATTACACCACCACTCTGCAGCTTACTCCTGGAGGAGGTGGTTTTGTTGCATGGAAGCTTTTAAAAGCTGGGTCTCTGTATAAAAGGCAAGTGCAGCGAACATTGTTTTTGTACATGTGGTGGTGACCTTGGCTGATATCTCACGTCTGAGACTGACAAAGGCACAGAGAACTGAGCTCCGAAAGCCACCCAGACCATATGCTGCTAGCCTGCTTACTGCAGTAGTCCCAGCAGAACTCATCTCAGAGAGGCTTGGCAAAGTCTCGTACTGCAGTGGAAGAAATAAGGCTGTCATCCCTAGAAAGGTGCAGGAGAGGGTTACAGAAAGTTTAATAGAGATCTCTGAAGAGGATAAAAGGGACATCCCTATTCAGACAAAGTACTCCACATGGCTCTTACTACCTAGCCCAACAAACAAAAGAATTTAAAAGAGGATGCTGACTATCTCCTCTGTTTCTTCTACCTGTACCCGAGCACAGGATACTGATCTGATGTGTATTGCATAGTTGGACTGTCAGACTATTTTTTGGAATGTAGTCTCAAACATTTTACTATCTAACATGATACTAGTAATCAATCAAAAGTCAATGTCTTTGTTCTCTAACATTGTGAATGGATGGGTGCCATTTTTGAATAGTAAAGAAGGGTGGCAGCAGGGAAAGGAGGGGAGGGAATGAGGAAGCTGAGGTTTTGGGCACCAAATAAAGGGGAGACATTACTATAAAAATAATTCTTATACAAACTTACCCAAGCTTCCTCTCCTTCATCTATGGGCTCACATGCATTTGCCTGGCAGGATAGACTTGATTCTGGAGGAGTTTCAAACAGCTCCTGGCATGATTTAAGTTCCCTGCCATGTCATGCTCTCTCTCTCACACACACACACACCTCTCTCATCCTTGAGTTCTCTGTCTTGGGGTCCTGCGAGAGCATTCACAGTCATATGCAGGTGCTGGTTGGATCCCCGCTGAGTGTTGCATCCAGTTTGTCATAAAAGCAGGAGATCTGTGGGGCAACACCAGATTTCTTCCTGCCCTCCCTCATCTTCTGGTGTGCATGATGTAGTTCCTTTGCCTTCATGCGGCACTGCTGCTCATCCCTTTCCTGCTGCAGCATCCCTCGTGCACTCTGCTCATAGAAGATGTTTCCATGTCTGTTCCTTAGCTGCGTCTGTACAGTCTCCTCTTCCCACAGACCAAGGAGATCCAGTACTTCTCACTTGCTCCAAGAAGAAGTACTAGTGGTGGTTCTCTGTGCTTGTGGAACTGGCATAATCAGACGCAAACAACAAAGGTGAGCTGGTAGGTGTGCTTGCCAAAATGGACAATTGGGAAGAAGCATATTAAAAACACAGGGGGATACCTGGGCAGTGGAGTTTCATATTGTGACCAGAGCAGCCACTATCACTGGGACAGGGGAATTGTGGGCCAGTTGCTAGAGGACTGTTAGGGTCGACACAGGTCATGCAGTGTCTACACTCACACTGCATCAACTGAAGTAGGTTGATTGTGTCTCTGTTTCATTGTTGTGCAGGCCAGGTCTTAGGATCTGATGCAACTCCCAGTGAAATAAATGGAAAGATGCCCACTGAACTCTGTTGGAGTCAGATGAGGCCCTTGGTAAAGTTAGCATATTTCTTTTAGAAATCAATTAAACAAAATAAACATGGAACCTGACAATGCCATTTTAACAGTCACTTTTTGTGGTGGGAGCATACTTTATGAGTCTGATTATACACTTGCTTTTATGGCTAAGATCAAGTCTATACAGTAGGTTTAATATGACATGGTCTCTTTCAGAAAATATATCATGTATTCATGGGGGAATGGAATTAACAATATAATAGATTTTTTCTATCTTCAACTACTACAACCTTAACTTGCATATATTAGAGTTGGTCAGAATTTTTCATTGGAATCAGGCCTTCTCCCCTTTCCCTAAAATCTTGTTTTTGAAATGTTTCCATTCTGAAAATGAAAAATTCTATTTTCCAATATAATTCCATAGGATATTTGAAAAACAAAAAGCAACACAACAATTCCTTTGTTGCCAGGAAATGTCTGAAATGGCGGGGGTCCCGGGGAGGGAGGTTCTGCTGGAGGTTTAAATTAATACTATATTGTATTTCTGCTGTTGCTACTATTGTGATCTGATTTGGTAAGCTAGAGGCTGTTTACTTAAGTGTATATTTTAAAGATAGCCAAAGGGCTCCCAGAGCCTGTGATGGGCATTCTTGTAGTTATAATACAAATTGAAACAAAACAATACAACAGGATGACAAATGTCTGAATCTGCCAGCATTGCAGTGGACATTTTTGTCCAATATTTTTTACCAACTTTACTATGTATTAATGGGAATAATGCACTTGAATAAAGAGAAAAGGTGCTCGAATGGTCTTTAAAAGCTATTTGTTTTTTCTTTAACTACATACTCATACATCTTTCACAACTTCTATTTCTCTCATCTTATTTCTAGTTTCATTCTCTTGATTTTTGCTCATTTCTAAAGCTAGTCAAGAGTGCTGACAGTATTTAAATGAGATCTAGCAGAGTTTAAGATGCGAATTTGTATTTCTCTGCGAAACATACAAATATAAGGACAAGAAAGAAAAGACCCTTCTGGGTATCTGCCATAGTAGGATAACTTTTATTACAGTAAACAGTTTAGCCTCTAAATACAAGATGTGTTTTATTGTTCATACAGCTGTTCCAACAGATTGTCTTCATGAGTGAAGAAGGAAAGAAAGTAAGATCTAGATATTTGTAAGTGAAAACCTAGTTTAATTATTTCTTAATTAAGGGAATGTTGTTCGATTAAACCAAATTACAATGTGAGAAAATGGGATCAACTGGCTAAAAGATCAAAACAGAGCACTAAAAAGGATTTCAAGAAGATATGCCAATAAAGATAAAGTGCATCGAAGGAGATTTAAAGGGGACATGACAGAAGATAAGTTATATCAGGTGGAAGAGTAGTCATTTTGGTTTACTGCTGTTCTGACATTAATTATAAATGGCAGGTCAGCTGTCAGCCAAGCAATGTACTTTCCTAGAGAATGAAAGCGTGTTATCCTTCATCTAGCACCTTGGTCAGAATTTTGCTTTGGAAGATTCCCACACAAAACAGGAACGAGTACAATTAAAATAGGAAATATGCATAACCTTCCTCTAAAATACCAGCCAATCAGAACCTGAAGTTTTTTGAGGTTCTAGAAGTTTTAACTGGTTTTAAAACATTTTTTTGTCAGAGTGAGAAGTGGAAATATCAAAATACATAGGGACACATATTTATGTATGGGTGTGTAACTATGCTCATCAAAAGAAAGCAGATATTAGCCAGGTAAAATTAAGTACTCAAAGGACCTGCAAATGCTTCTAGTGTAACCCCGAGAGCCTCAGTGATATACATGCCTATGCTCTGCCTGACACTCCCCTTTCCAATTCTTCATAGTGATCAGACTGTTAATAGGTATTTCTCTGGAAGATTTTCTTGTAGATACCCTGCTGTGGATAATGTTCTCACTCTTTCTTCATATAGATACTAAAAAAAATAAAATTAATTGTGACTTGTCACTACTTTTGTCTTTCAGATGATTTGCCCATACTGACTGTTTCACACACACAGGCTGGGAGACTTAGGGTAGCTTTTTAACATTCCCTGTCTGAGTCATTCCACATGTATATCTTCCAACTATTCAATTGGAATAGTCATCCCAGCAGTACTTTGAGGAAAATTCTGCCTAATTGCCTGATCCAAAGCACAAAGTAAATTATGGGAAGACTCCACTGACTTTCCTGGGCTTTGGATCAAGCTCTGGGGGCCAGATTTTCAAAGGTATTTGGGTGCCCAAAGATGCACATAGGTACCTAGTGGAATTTGCAGAAGTGCTTAAGAAGGTTAGGTGCCTAACTCCCATTAAAATCAATGGGAATAATGTGCTTAAAATCCCATTAGGAATCTATCTGCATTTTAGGAGCCCAAATACTTTTGAAAATCTTGCTCTAGGTGCCTAACTGGGCAACAAAGCACCAAGAACACCCATTACACTTTATATACACAATCTGAAATAAACAAAAAGTAGTGTTGGGGCTCATTTCCATCTGTTATTGGCAGCAAGTACTACTGGTACTTAATTTGACATGTAACCATGGAATTACTGCTTACACCACACATGTAGCAATTAAGAAACCAATTTACAATGTGTGAAACTTAAAATGAAAGTTTTAAGAAAAGAACTGACAAGTCAAAAACTGAGATTCCCACTAAAGTATGCTAAAAGCTGTATGTGAAACAAAAAGTAAACAAAAAGTAACAGCGTACATTATTTTATATTATCAGTGGGTTATATATTTTTAAATTGCAGTTAATTAACACAGTACTGAAAAACCAAGAATCACCATAATTTTATTTCCTTCCATTTGCAAAATGGGTTTCACAAAAATGAAATTAGTATAAAACACATAGTCATTAGCATTTAAGTTATGTAAACAGTTCATAGCACTGATAATGGCTTTAAAAACAAGCATAAGCCATATTGTTCCCTAGAGGAAAAAGATCCAGCATAGTGAACAGGAAAATCCACAACTTTCAGCTCGTGGAGTTTCCTTCAGTTCCATTTGGTTGGAGGAGCCCTCCAGGCCTGCAGATCTCCAGCTATTCATGGAGTGCTGAGGCATGTTGGGGTACCTTCGTGAAGCCACAACACTACCCACCCCACCTCACCCCACCACCCATAGCAGAATAGCTGCCTAAGTCTTAAAGTAGGGTTACCATACGTCCGGATTTTCCCGGATATGTCTTGCTTTTTGGTCCTCAAAATTCCGTCTGGGAGGAATTTCCAAAAAGCCGAACATGTCCGGGAAAATAGGGAGGCATGGTAAGGGGACCCCGAGTGCGAGTGGCTGCAGCAAAACTTACAACTCCCATGATCTGCTGATCTGCCGGGGCACAGAGGCAGTGGGCAGCATCCAAGCACGCCGGCGCCTCCTCCCCAGGCTCCAACTTTTCCAGTTCCCGCCTCTCTCCACCGCGGCAGGGGCCGAAGCAACTTCCCCAGCGCAGCAGCAGCCAGAGCCCAGGGGGCGGGAGGGAGGACGGGGAATGAGGGGTGCTCAGGGGAGAGGGTGGAGTTGGGGTGGGGACTTTGGGGAAGGGGTTGGAATGGGAGCAAGGAAGGGGCAGAGTTGGGGCGGGGGCGGGGTGGAGTTAGGGCAGGGCCGGGGGCAGGGAAGGGGCGGGGTTGGTTTGGGGCCGGGGCCCCAATGGAGTGTCCTCTTTTTTCAGTGTTAAAATATGGTAAGTATTAGGCTAAGTAGCATTTCTGTGCTGTTGTGGGTTCACCTAGTAGTTTTAAGACATGGAAAAATGAAGAAACAACGATGAGGAATATTGCATTAATATCTTATGCTGCATTATATCTGCAGGACTTCAGTGGGGTGGCATGAAGATACAGAGTATCCATCTACTCTGCCCTTGCTTTCTCCCACATAGCAATGTTCCTTCCTAACTCTGGGAGGGGTTACACAGCAAAGCATCAGGACGGACAATATTGTAAAGGGTCAAGTGAGCTTAGATATAACCATATGGTTGTGTGTTTGAACTTAATAACAGTACTAACAGTATGAGGTGTCAGATAACTGGATCAACTGGAATTATTTAATCAGATATTACTAGCCAAAGATGAATATAGGACTTTACAGAATACAGACAGGAATACATACCAATGTGGAGAACAGCTAGCAGCGTTGGATTATTTCAACTAGCTCCCAGATTTACATCTCTTATATACGACTTTAGGTAAAAGAAAATTCCTTTGAGGGGAGGGAAAAAATACTTTCCCACAGCTGATCCCTCTGTGTGTTTTGTTTTCAATATCTCAAGTTACCTCATTACTTTATGAAATTTCTTTTACGGTATCTCAGTTTACATTACTGATAAACTAATGGAATTTCTAATTCAGTTATTATTACTTGCAGCTGTGATAAGAGGCAAGTCCTAATGATTTAAAGACATCTTTCAATGGATCATTATTTTATAAATCACAGAAAACATCTGCAATAATAAATACCTCTTATCACAGAACTGTGACGTTGTGCAGTCTATATGGTTTTATAAAAACATAATAAGTGAATATAATGTAACTGGAATAGTTTTATAAAAATATGATAAGTGAATATAATGTAACTGGAATATGCTTCATGCAAAAGGTCTCTTGTAAGGTATCATAACAAAGCTTATAATGTACTGAGTGTGATCATCCTATTTGTATAAATGTACCACTCTTGTATCTAAAACTAGAAATATGAACTATAACTCTGAGGGCCTATTGTAATTATGCAAAGTGTGGACCATTAATGGTGGTTTGGAATCTTGAGGACTCCCATTAACCAGGGCCATTGTCTGCAGATGGCTGTGTTTATCTGTTTTGGTACATCTATACCTACCTCCGGGTCGAGCGGTAAGCAATCGATCTTCTGGGATCGAACCCGGAAGTGCTCGCCGTCGACACCGGTACTCCTGCTCAGCGAGAGGAGTACGCTGAGTCGACGGGGGAGCCTGTCTGCCGCGTGTGGACCCGCGGTAAGTTTGAACTAAGATAGTTCAACTTCAGCTACGTGAATAACGTAGCTGAAGTTGCGTATCTTAGTTCGAAGTGGGGGGTTAGTGTGGAACAGCCTTGAGTCTTCCTGTATATGTGTCTGCTGGCAAGTGGGTAATGAAGTCTTGCAGTGATGTGATCATGTCACCTGACCTGGAATCCATCTTTAACCCGGTGCTTTTCCAGTGCGGGGGGGGGGTAGAAACCAGAGGGACAAAGGGTTCCCGTCTTATGCAAAAGATATAAAAAGGGGTGGAAGAGAACAGAGGGAGAGAGGAGCCATCATGATGAATCCCCTAGCTATCACCTGAGCTGCAATAAGAGCTGTACCAGGGGAAAGAATTGTGCCAGGCCTGGAAGGTGTCCAGTCTGAGAAAAAAGCTTACTGAAGCATCTCTGAGGGTGAGATTATCTGTATTTAGTTTGATTAGGCATAGATTTGCACATTTTATTTTATTTTGCTTGGTGACTTACTTTGTTCTGTCTGTTACTACTTGGGACCACTTAAATCCTATTTTCTGTATTTAATAAAATCACTTTTTACTTAGTAATTTACTCAGAGTATGTATTAATACCTGGGGGATCAAACAACTGTGCATATTTCTCTATCAGTGTTATAGAGGGTGAACAATTTATGAGTTTGCCCTGCATAAGCTTTATGCAGGGTAAAACAGATTTATTTGGGTTTGGACCCCATTGGGAGTTGGGCATTTGAGTGCTAAAGACAAGCACACTTCTGAGAGCTGTTTTCGGGTAAACTTGCAGCTTTGGGGCAAGTGATTCAGACCCTGGGTCTGTGTTGGAGCAGACGGGAGTGTCTGGCCCAGCAAGACAGGGTGCTGGAGTCCTGAGCTGGCAGGGAAAACAGGAACAGAAGTAGTCTTGGTACATTGAGCAGAGGTAGTCTTTGCACATCAGGTGGCAGCTCCCAAGGGGGTTTCTGTGATCCAACCCGTCACAAGAACATCACTGGATTATAAGTACCCTTTATCAGTTACTCCATCTTGTTCATGATAAACTTTTGTAGTAACAGGCATCCTTTGTTAGTGCCAGGAGTGCCTTTCTGGACAACTGGACTAGGTAAATAGGATTAAAAGATTACACACATTTAATTATTGTATACATGCCTTTCTTCATTTTGTCATTCACTAAAGTTCCACTTAAGTACAAAGAACTTCTCAGTTTAATATGTCTGGAGCACAACATTTTATAGATATACAACATAAAATGATTGTGGTTAACTTATACAAGAATTGTATAAACTAACAGTATAGTTTAAACATAACATCAAGAATTTAGTTTGCAAACAATTATTTAGGGATAGATTATTATACTTCTTTAATAGGGTAGAAATGATGGTCTAGTGGATTGGTCACTGACTGGATTGGGACACAAGGGAGCTGGGTTCAGTTCCCAATTCAGCCACAGATTTCCTGTATCATCTTGGGCAAATCACAGGGGCAGATTTACAAAGATACACAGGCACCTAGTGGGATTTTTCAACAGAACCGGAACAGATTAGATATCTACGTCCCATTGATGTAAATGGGCTTTAGCACTGTTGAAAATTCTACAAGGCACCTGTCTGTATCTTTAGGTGACTAAATATCTTTGCAACTCTTTCTTTTAATCTATGCTGTGTTCTCTATCCATAAAATGCAAATAACATTTCCTTTCCTCATAGAAGCATTGTGAAGATATAATTAGTGATTGTGACAAGTTCAGCTGTGATGGTTATTCAGCATTACAAAACACTGGCAAAGTAAAAGAATACAAAAGGTGAAATTGATCAGAAATTGACCATAAACAAAAAATAAAATACTCTTCCATTTTGATCGTCCAAATTACATTTTATATTATGGTGAGCCGGTCCCAAGTTCAGAAATGTCTCTACGCACAGCGCACACACAATCTACAACATATCATCCATCACACCTCAACCAACAACCCAGCTTGAAATAATTTTAAATTCAACAATAATTTTTATCTCTTTCCCCCGTAATATTTTATTTGGTAATATGCAAAGTGCATGACTGATCAGTTCTGTTACCAGTAGTGGTAGCAAAAATTTCTTCATTTTGTTAGCTAGCCTGCCCCTGAATTCTATCTTATTGAAATCATTGCTTGTTATAGAAATGAGGGAAGTAAAGTGAGTTTTTTTTTTTCCATGCAAATTTTTGAGCAATCCTGGGTCAAGCTCTGAACCACACTGGACTCAGAGTCAGAAAAAACTGGGCCCAAGATTCAGGTCCAGATTAGGCTCTATTTTCTTCTCAGCCAGCCCAGCAACTAGTCCTGGAATATATTTTGCTCTCATTTTGGGAAGTGGGTGATAGAAAGGAGAGGAATTTGCAACCCTCTTAGTTTTTCATAGTTTCCACACAAATTCACAAATGGTTCACTTCTTCCCAGGACTCCCTCTCACACACGGCCTTGAGAAGACTTACCCGGTGCATCTGTTTGGGTGATCCCATGTCCAGCAACCTTTCCCCATTTCAAAGTTGTCAGGGGGAAAGAGCTTTCTGATACTCTTTTCTTTTCCAGATCCTCATGGAGCAGCGAACTGGCATGATCCTCCATTCTCCATCTTTTGGGGGATTTCAAGGGAGTAGGTTTCTTGCTTCCTCCCTCCCCATTCCACTGAGCTTGTAGGATCCAAAAAGCTCAAATGTACCTGTAATGGCATTCACTCACCTCTGAGGTGCCTTGTCCTGGCTGTTCTGGGGATTAGTTCCACCCGGTTAGACATCCCTTCCTGCCCTCTCAGTATGGCCCCACTCACTCTCTGGGACTCCATGTACTTCCTCTTTGTGACTTGGTTACTCTCTCTTTGAAGCTTGGCCCTCCAGCCAGATCCTTATGTGTTTTTCCCCCTCTGGGGTATTAAACCTAGACAGTCTTCAAATCCACTTCCCTGACAGTGCCACTTCCCCAATAGCTAACAGGGGAACGCAGACCTGTCCTCTATTCTGGGTTCCAGCTCAGGGACCCTGTAATCAATGGCCAAGGTCTCCGCCATTTTAAACCTTGTTGCCATTTCACTGAGTCTTTTCCTACACCCTTTCTCAGACTTCCACTCCACCACCATTCTGGTAAACCCTTCCTTCAGGACTTGGATTCTGGGGGTTTCTACTCTCCCTCTGGGTTTCCTCCTTTCCCTCTCTAATATCCAGAAAGTGGTTGCATACTCCCTCATTGTAGCTCTTCCCTCCCTCCCTCCCCTTCTCTCTTTACTGAATATACTAAACAAAAAAAACTTCATTGGTTCTATTCAGGCCCTGAAGTATGTTATAATCCTCAACTCTAGCACACAATTCAAAAAAATCTTTTTCTTCTTCTTTCATTAATCCAAATGTTTTGCCATTCCTTTTTAAAAATTTTTTGTACTAGGCTTTTGAATTCCTGTTTACTCAAGGGTATTTCTGTGTCAACCCTTCCAGTGTTTTAGTTGCTTTGTCTGCCATGACATTCCCTGTTATCACAACATGCACTGGGATCCAAGCTAATGCTACAAGTATCCACATCTGTACTAACTCTGTTATTAGAAATATAATTTCATCGATCAAATTGCTTCTACATATAGAGACACCATTTCTACCACCATGAGGCCCAAGATTGAATCTGAAGAAATTACTGTTGCTGCTGGGCGTACATCCCAGATACAATTTAATGCTACCATTATTGCCAGTTTAGCTGTCATGAGAGCTACATAATCAGATATTCTTTTACATGTAGTAGTTCACAATTTTGATATACAATATGCCATCCCAACTCTACTTATTCTTTCTTTTTTTGACCCATCTGTGTATATTTTGGGGGAGGGGAGGAACTCCATTTTTCATCTATATACCAATACTATTCATTTTTAATACCTACTGTTGCTTTTTTATCCTTTAAGTTTATAAAATAAAATGTAAATCCATGTTTGGACGTGAAACTTTACATCCATAACTAATATTCCCATGACTGCAGCTTTTGACTTTGTTCAGCTTTTCCTTCTCTTTCAACTCCTGCCTCCACACTTCAGCTTGAATGTCACATGGAGTTCTAACATTGTGTGCAATAGTTTGCCTATCAAATTCCCAATAATTCTCATCTATTTGTTTGGTACTTTCATGATGGTGGTTCCCATTAACTTTGGCCCAGAAGGTTAGGTCCAGAAGTTTCATTCAGAGATTCTAGCAAAATGCCAGATACACTATCTGTAATGCACATATAGGTGTTGTAACAAATGCACTGCATGCAATTTGTAGTGCCTGGGCTTATATTAAGTCCAAATTTTTAAGTTCTGATTTTGATGCTGACCCAAACGTTTGGCTGCCATAATCAGTAACTGATCTGATTAAGGCTCAGTATACCATCAACAGTGTTTTTTATTTGCTCCCAATTAGTCCCAGCAAGACTATTAAACTGGTTAATCCTTGTACATTTGTGTTTAACATACTTTAGAGCAGTGGTTCTCAAAGCCAGTCCGCTGCTTGTTCAGGGAAAGCCCCTGGTGGGCCGGGTCAGTTTGTTTACCTGCCGCATCCGCAGGTGCGGCTGATCGCGGCTCCCACTGCTCCAGGCCAATGGGGGCTGCGGGAAGCGGTGCGGGCTGAGGGATGTGCTGGCCGCCCTTCCGGCAGCCCCCATTGGCCTGGAGCGGCGAACCACGGCCAGTGGGAGCCATGATCGGCCGAACCTGCGGACACAGCAGGTAAACAAACCGGCCCGGCCCTCCAGGTGCTTTCCCTGAACAAGCGGTGGACCGGTTTGAGAACCACTGGTTTAGAACATATGGATGGCCATGCTAGGCCAGACCAACAGTCTATCTAGTCCAGTACGTTTTTATGCTCAACTGAAATGTCACCATCTGTAGCCTACTAGATCTTACAATATCCCCTCTTTTTTTAAAAAAATCCAGTCAGCTACTTACATAGGGTTAACATCACCTAATCTTATTTCTTTAGCTAGGGATCTTACAATTATAATATTTTGGTTTGTTTCTTTCCTCAGGTTTTCTCCTTTGCTGGTGATATTATCATCTGATTCTGCAACTACTCCTTTTCCCCCTTATTTTGTATCCATCCTCCCTCTCTAAGGGTACGTCTACACTACCCACTAGTGTAGACGCAATAAATTGATCCCCAATCACTCTGCAGTTGACTCCTGTATTCCACCGTGGCAAGACGCGGAAGTGGAGTCGACGGGGGAGTGGCGGCAGTCAACCCCGTGCCATGAGGACGCGAGGTAAGTCGACCTAAGATACATCGACTTCAGCTACGCTATTCTCGTAGCTGAAGTTGTGTATCTTAGGTCAATCCTCCCCAGTGTTATAGACTCTTCAGTTTCCAGAATGACTTCATTTAGGGCAAGAACATTCTTCATCTCCCACTAACCCAGCACCATTGTCCCCTCCTTTCCATTGCCAGCTTCCTAGCTTTATAATAGTTCTGCCTGTTCCCTCTCAGCTAGGCTCCATCAGCAGCTGAGATTTCTTAGGCCACCTAATTCCCCTCAGGTTTGGCCTACCCACTTAATTAGGCTCTCTTCAGCATCATTAACCCTTTCCAGGCTAGTGTGGAGTGAACACCCATTCACAATATCCAACAGATCACAACATCAGCCAAGGATCCTCCAACCGTGCCCATGATTTGTCCCATACACTGGAGGTGTTACGAAGGAGCATTGGTATTCAGCCAGCACGTCTCTCTCTGTGCCCTCTGGAGTTTTCTTAGGTCAGTGGACTCTTCAACTACCTGGCTGAGTCAGCTCTGTGACTTATTTTTTACAGTGGAATGAAGCAAAGGGGGCATATTGAGAGATAGAATCTGGACCTTAAAGTGCACTTCCACATTTGATTTACAGACAACAATTAATTTACTGTCTCTGATTGTGCATCCCAGTTACGGCATCAGGAATTTGACCTTACATTGCTGGGGGGGGGAGGGGGTTATTATGCACAACATAATAAAATACCTGGGTATTTTTTCTGTATTAAATACCATCTTTTAGAAAGTTTTAGTGTATAATATAGCCATCATGCCTCATAAATTAAAGCAAAAAGGTAAAAGTTAACTTTTTTTGCATAAACATAGCTACCAGTAGATTTGATTATTATACAGGTGCAGTGCTTTATTAGAGCTATGTTTTCTTTTTTACACTGAGGAATATGTTCAGCCCACGCTCTTGCAGCCACATAGAACTGCACATTTTGCATTTTAATATAATATATGGAACTTAATATTGTTATGCAAAATGTGTGCTTAAAGTGCCATGCTTTTATTCTAGACCGCGAAAGTAAAATGCACTGAATTTCTGTAGCATTTAACATAGTTACATTTAAGAGGAGGTATGCATAGTGTGGGTAGGTATACATGGAAAAAAACCAAATTAATCTCCAATCTTAAATTTAAGCATGACATAGCAGTAGCTGGAATTTTCTGAGAAGTCCTTCCATACAGCTCTACATTGCTAGCTGTGATTGGATAGGAGAGCTGTTGGAATAGAAATCTCAACGTGAATTGGGAGCAAATGGCTGCAGTAGCATAAGGGGCACTGCCCAGAGAATGTAAATAAAACACTGGTGCCCTTCATGCTGACCTGTTACTTGAAGTGTAAAACCTTGAGGACAAGGAACCATTATTTCCTGCATGTATAACACCCAGCGCACTGTGGGCATTATATAAACAGACTGATTAATTAATTAACTGGCAGAAATAATGTATCTGGATTTTCCAAAAGCCATTGACTAAGACACAAGAGGCTATACAGGAAAACAAGTGACTCTACCACTTCCCCTTCTGTGCTGCAGCAAGTTTAAAATTATTGGTCTCACTTATCTGGCCCTGCTTAACTTTGGTCCTCACTGCTTCACTGACCTTGTCTCTTATTATGTGACTTCCCTGCCCCTCTTCTCTGCCAGCAGTGCCAGCCTTGATGCCATACTTATCCACTTCCATCCTCCCTTCTTCATCACTCCTGTAACTAGCAACCATTAGGGCACTGGCCAGATCCAGACACTGCACTCACTAATGCGATTTTGGCTAGTCCCTGTGCAAAAGAGGGAGTGGGCGCAGTAATAGGTGGAAAGGGAGATGGGTTGGGAGTTGCTTGCAACCTAGCGGGTGGCCCAAATTTTTTGCTCTCTCTCTCCATTTTGAATACAGTTCTCTCCACATTTATTTGGCTATAACATAACTATCAACATATACTGCATGTGTATATTATCAGCCAAGCTGCGTGTCTGTCACGGAGGTCACAGAAGTCATGGATTCCATGACTTTCTGTGACCTCCGTGACTTCTGCAGTGGCTGGTACTGGCTCAAGGCATGCCCGAGCCAGACAGCCCCTGGGCCAGCAGCAGCAGCTTGGCTGTGTGGGAGGGGGCTCAGGGCTAGGGGCAAATGGGAGGGGGTGTGGGGCGGTGCTTACCTCAGGGTGGGTGGACTTCCCGGCTCCCCTGGGCATGTCCCTGCAACTCCTAGGCAGAGGGGCCAGGGAGCTCTGCACTTTGCCCGTGCCTGCAGGCCCCGCCACAACAGATCCCATTGGCTGCAGTTCCCAGCCAATGGGAGCTGTGGCGCTGGTGTTTGTGGAGGGAGCAGTGCACAGACAGCCCCTGGCTGTCCCTCCTCCTAGGAGCTGCAGGAACATGTGGAGGCGGATACGGAACCTGCCAGCCTTGCCAACTCTCCTGACCCCCAGCACCAGAAGGGATCTGTGCCGCATAGTGCTGCCCATCCCCCCCATCACCAGGCCATGCATTGCCCACCTCCTCCCCAGCACCAACATGGTTTTGGGCCACCCCCCACAGCACCCCCAGACCACCACTCCCCAAAGTACCCCTGGCTCCCTGCCCAAGTTTTAATTAGGGGTATATAGTAAAAGTCATGGACAGGTCACAGGCCATGAATTTTTGTTTGCTGCCCGTGACCTGTCCATGACATTTTCTAAAAATGCCCATGATAAAAATGTAGCCTTAGTTATCAGTCATTTACACCCACACTAAGGAGGAAAAGTGCAATTCAGATCTGGAAAAAAATGTACAAACTTATAGCTCAACCAAAACAAAAAGAAACCTTTCCGAAAGACCAAATCAGCATCACTCTCACACAATGCAAAGACCTAGCAGTATAGGTAGACTAAAGTGGTGTAATCCATGGTGGGGTCTCAGAAGGTTTCCTCAAGGTCAAAAACATTCAATACACTCTGAAATGAGAAATTCGTGGCACATGTGTGACGACGGCAGCTGGCCTAGTAATTATAGTAAGATCTGCTATGATATCAGTGATGAAACTCTGAACCAGCAGAGGGCCTGCTTGAGAAGAGCAGATCTTGGAGCTGAACAAGGAAATGGGAAAGATGGTGAATAAGAAACAGTAAAAGGGGGGGTCAGAAAGGAGAAATTGCAGTTGCCATGTCCAAAACCAGGAAATGATCAGGTACTGACTATCTTTAGCAAGAAAGACAAGAGGGGAGCAAAACAAGGAACTGTCAGAAAAAGTAAAAAATATCTGGTTAGGTTGGAAGGGTAGAGATGGTCAAAGTCCCTAAATTTCCATTGCTTTGAATCTTGGGTAGTCATTTACACCTGTAGAAAGTTGAATCACTTTCTACATTACTGATTAGGTAGCATTTTATACTCATTTTGCATGGTGCCATTGCACCAGTGGAAAGCCAGACATAATGTAGGGAAAAGGAAAAATGGAAGAAGAGAAAACAGACCTAAAACAAAACAAGGATACATTTGGATGCACTTCAGACTACAGCACCAAAGTAGTCTGTTTTTAATTTAACAGGGATTACCTCCTAACTTTTTGGGATACATATGTATTTATGTACATATGCTCTGTTATGGATTCTTTGTTTTTATGGAATAGTTGCACTGCAATAGTGGTAGCAGTCATAGAATCATAGAATATCAGGGTGGGAAGGGACTTCAGGAGTCATCTAGTCCAACCCCCTGCTCAAAGCAGGACCAATCCTCAGACAGATTTTTACCCCAGTTCCCTAAACGGAACCCTCAAGGATTGAACTCACAACCCTGGATTTAGCAGGCCAATGCTCAGGGACTCCCACATTTATGATACATTAGGAGAACATATTATATCCACACATGTTAGACCACATCTGGCAAAACATTAAAAATACACACTTATATAGCAGGTGTTAAAATATACTCAGGTTTTTTGGTGTTCTGCCTCCCTTGCTTGCAATGCACCTCCAACTTGTAACTGTGGCAAAGCCAGAACACATTTTGCAATGAAAAATATTATATATATGGCAACCTTTTCAGACTGAACAAAAGTCATGTTTTTACAATTTTTTTTTTACAACTTCTGCTGATTTCATAGCCTCTGGAATTTTTTAACAAATGAAACGGTACAGTTCATAGTTGCAGAAATGTGTGAAATAATGTTTTTTCACAGCACTTCAGTCTGTACATTTGGATTTTTTCATTCAGCTCTGATATGCACATGGATGGTCCAAACTGTGAATCCATATAGCCAATTTCCACCCTTGATACAGTTCTTATTTTGTATTCATTTTCATAAGCTTAATGTCTTGCACTGAGAGACATAATGCACCAAAGATTGCAAGTGCAATAAATTTGAGCAATTATTAATTCTAGCCCCTCAGCTTTTGGGTACAATCTCTCTGGAACCACAAAGGAGTAAATCAAAGGAAGAAAAGTAAATTGTTGAAGCAGTGCAGAGCGATGTAGCCTCACGACTGCCATTAACAACAATGGAGTTTGAAAATTTACCACAAAGTGTCCAAGTAATACTAACAAACTGTAGGATGACATGCAGAAAATGTGGACTGAAAGAGGTTAAAAGGTAATGGATATGTTGCCTTGTCTAAAACCATGAATTCGTGTTCTGGTAACTAGAGCTTTGATTTCCAGAATATATTAAGTGCAATCTTATTGTGACTGATCCTAGTACTTCTTTTATCTCTTTCTTCATCATTAATCAAGACTTTATCTAGGCACAAGCTTTTCTTGGAAGTCTCTTTGACATAATGGGCCAAGAAGCAGACGTTAACTACATCCATCATTTGTTTCTTCAGTGATCATGTGTGTCTATGTATTCTCAAAGCCTCTCAAGATTTTCCAAATTACTACTAGGAAAGTTAAACTAATCCAAAGACATAACTTTGTACTGTAGGTTTTATATACTTTTAATTATCCATAATATGTCATTCTTGTATTTGGCGGCAGATTTCCAGATGTTGTAAATCGGCATAGTTCCATTGCACTCAATGATATTAAAGTCTATGGTTTGAAGTCAATGGAGCTACTCCAATGCACATCTGATAAGAATCCAGTCATGACATGTTTGTTAATGTTCTAATGACATCATAAAGGATGGCTGAAAATTTTCCATCTATTCCCTTTTTTCAATAGAAACTGGGATTTTAATTACAAAATTTTTTTTTGAGGAAAGTGTTAATTCAAGTGAAAAGTTTTTGGCTGAAAACTGGCAAATCCGCCCCTCCCCCCCAATGTGTCCAAAAGAAGAAAGCTATTCAGCTTTGACTGTACATTTTTTGATTTTCAAAAAAAGTTTTAATTTCCTGCTGGAAAAAATCATTGTTACCAAATGGATTTTCATGTTTGTCAAATTTTTGCATAGGGAAACAAATACTGACTAACTCTAGGCTGCACCATTTATGTAACTATAGACATGTTTCCAATATAAGGGGGTTGCACTGCAAAACTTCAGCATAGGCTGAGTGAATTTCAAAAATTCACTTGTCACATGAAGGCTTCCTTAGTGATGGGCAAATCTACAAAAGTTCAGAGTAGAGTAGAGCAAAATACTGTTTATTTTTTTCTCTTTAGTCAAAACTAGCCTGTTTCAGAGTCTGTGATGCATTCATGAAATTGGAACAATTTTTGTTTTGTTTTCTTGCTATGAAGATGACTGAAAATGTTTTGGCTACATTTTCTCATCCTGTGCTGAATTCAGCATGGGAGGTTTGGATTTCGTTGGTCACGCAAGTCAAATAGAATACCAGAACCTGCACTGAGTGTCTAAGCTGACCCTTGGCATATTGTAATAAGAGATCTAGAAAGGCCATTTTGACTCATTTATGCAGAGAGATGGCTGCATTTTGTGTGCTCTGAGATAGTCAGAAAAAAAATAAAAAAGCTGTTTATAGCAGCAGGAAGCAGTACTGTGCTGCTCCTTCTGCAGTGATAGTAATGGGGTGAGGAAGTCCAGAACTCAAAAATCATGCTTGATTTAAAGGGGCTGTGAATTTGTCCTTGAAGAAACTGGCAACTCAGCAACTTACCTAAAGCCAATTGAAGTTGATGGGAGTCTTTCCATTGACATCAGTGGGTTTTGGATCAGGCACTTGGTCAGACAGGCATGCAAACAGTGTTTGAAGTTCTGCAGTCACTAAATGTATATGTAGTTTGATGAAACTGAGGCTTGTTTAATTCTTTTTTTTTAATATTTGGTTTACTGTGTGTCCTTACAAACCTTAGAATGAACATAGATGATCTTCATACACTGTATGTTTTTTCTTCAATTTCCCTTATCGTCTTAGCCTATAGGTCCAAGAACCTGATCATTCTTTGGCTATGCTAATAGGACTAGGCTGGTTTATTTGCTTCCACACTATAACAAAAACCATTGTGTCCTTATCTTCTCCCTCATTCTCCCTAGCTCCAATTTCTGGTTTAAAGTTGCATGGCTCCTTTCTACTTCCCCATGAATCACAGAAGGGAAGGTGCAATAGAGATGGTTTCTATTTTGACAGCTTCCTTCCCCATGGGGACCACAACCACTAGCACCAGCTGCTGGAGGACATAAAGCAGGCCTTTGGCTGCAGAGGGTCTAGATGGGCCTGTGTTTCTTGACCAGCAACCAGAGCTCTGTATTGCTTAGGACCCACTTTCTCTCCTCCAGCATCCAGATGTGCTGAGCAAGAACAGGAGAGGGAAGACCACTCTCAACTGGGATTTAGTCTCTGCTTTAGTTGACAGTGTCTTGGTGCCTGAGATTAGTGTGCCACAGCGTGAAAACTTTGAGAGGAGGAAGATCTGGTAAAGATCCCTAGGCCATGTCTGTAATTAAATCCAAGCCACACATGGCTTGACCACCTTCATCCTTCCTTGATTTTGTTTGTTTGTGTGTGTGTGTGAATAAAGTATACTATAGATCTGTGTGAATTGCTGTAACCCTCTTGCCTCTTCTCAACACCCAAAATATTCCAAAGCTTGCTGCCAGGATTATTTTGCATTAAATTTTCAGTTGGAAGTAGGTTTCACAAATTGATCAGTGAATAATTTTGTCTTGCCAAAATTGGTCCCCAGGGTGCAAAATGGCTTCTGAAGTGATACAGTAAGACAAATACTGATCAGGGATAGTGTAGGAGCACTTGCTTGCTCTTGCTTTAGCATTTGCTCTTGGCTTTAGTGCAGGGGGATGGACTGCTTGACATCCGTTCCAGCTGCACATTTCTATGATTCTGTGATTTCAATGGCTCTAAGATATCAGAACCTGTCATACATTCTAAGATGCAAGTTGTAGGGAGGATTCAGACTGCAGCTACATTTAGACAAAAATGTTTCCCCACGGCCTAATGGATCCTGACATCACTAGAAAAGTTACTAAGATACAATGGCAGAAGTGGGGAGAGGATTGCATAGCCTCACATGGAAGACATGAAACTACTGCCTGCTTTCACTAGGAATAGATGAGTTGAAGACTAACTTTAAGAGCTTGAAAAAAATCAGTTCAACAAAAGATGAAAATATTGTGGCCAGTCATTCTTTTGCCTGAACTGTTTTGTCTCCCTCTAATGAAAATACAGAACACCGATGAAGATTTAATTAGGAGGGGAAAATAAAACACCATTTTTAAATATGAAATTTTTCACTTTCAATCTACAGTTTCCCAATAAACATTTCATAAAGATTTTTATGATGTCGACTATGGGGCATACTTATGGCTGCAAAAATATCCAAGGATATACAAGTTCATAAGTATTCATTAGAGCCTATTAAGTCAGAAAATCTACTTTTGCAAAGGACCCAAATTTGAATTTACATTCTCTAACTCCTGATTATTTGTAATATACAGTACCATTTGTTATGCAATTTGGCATGTCTCCACTTATTATTTGTGCAGGTTTTGCACCTGCTGCATGGATTTTTTTTTTAGCCAACATTAATAAGAGGCAGGAAAAATAAAGTATAGGGAACAGCTATGGTCTCCCAGGCAAAAGTAGAGATTTTTAAATGGTATGAAATTCAGTTTGGCAATTATAGAATATTCCTTTTAAAGCTGGTGGGGAAAAATAGGAAATTTATACCAGGATAAATTTTGGAAAGAATTTCAGACAAACCTTCTTTTATGGGTCATAGATTCCATCTTTTGTAACAACCTGCCAGAATTAATGGGATATTGCTAACCCTAAAGGTCTCCCTTGCTTATGCTTGCTGTTAATGCTGTGCCAAGAGTCTTCCTGGGATGGTTTAACAAAAGCTTGCAACTGGTATGTCTATAGAAAATTCTCACATATTGCCATCAACCACTAAAAGATCAGATCAATAACCATGAGAAGACCATGCCTATAATATTTTATATTCCTTGCTTTAAAAAAAATATAGATGTTTCCAGGCCAAGTTAATCTGAGGTTAAAAACAAAATAATTTCACAGGAAGTCAAACTCCTGATGCAACACAATTTGAAAAATCTTAAATAAAACGCAAAGAATGAATAATTTTCAAAGTTTTGCCAATTCTTATCTAAAGGAGAGATGAAAAAAAGAAGACAGGGATGAATTAAGGATTAAGTGAGGGGGAAGGATGAAAAGAAAACACTTTTAAAGCTTGACACACTAAATAGGTACAAAGAATAATTTAATTTAGAAAGATAGACATGACTCTTTTGTGGCTTTCAGAATGTATCATCTTAGTGTGGGGGCCTGGGTGAGAGAGGGAATTAACCCCCCAAAGTCCATAGAAAATCAAAAGTTCCTTCTCTCCAATCAGATAATATGGTGCATACTTAAAAGCCTAACTTGAAATAGGCAGATTCAGACTGTAGGACACTTTAATGCGGAGTTGAAATAAATATGGTAGTGCAATTTCAGTCCTGTTTTGATATAGCCTATTGAGGGAATAGTCAATAGGGAGACAGAGTAGGAGCTATTAAAAATTTTAAGTAGTGATCTCTCTTTTTAAATATGCTGTTTCTACTGTTCATTTCAGTAGCTGTTAGTGTTTAGGGATTTTCAATCAGATTCTCTTATCTTTCATTTTAAAAGTAATGAAAGAAAAGTACAGTCCCAGGCATGGACTGTGGATTCTCAAAGCTGACCTCTATTTGTACTTATTGCGAGTTTTAGATTTCCTCTACCAGACACTCATCTGGTTTGAACGTCAATGTTATGGAAGTAGTAATATGGTAACTTTGTGTTGAAAACAGTATAATGGAAAAATGAACTTGCTAAATTAATGCTTGATTACTGCACTGCTTAGACTGTGATTGGGAAGCATTGCAATTTTAATTCTACTACACTACAGATGAGCATTAATAATATACCTATGTAATTGGATGTGTTTCCTTAATCAGAGTAGAGAAAATGGATAGTTCAGTAAATCAGTTTTGTTTTCAGATCTTTTAGAATTGAACATTACTACACATTATTACAGAACTAACTTGACTCAATAGATATTAAAAAATAAAAAGAAAACACCATTATTTAAAATGTCAGTCACTAATTGACAGCTTTTGATACCCTTATTCCATGAGTGAGATGCTACTTAGCATGAGAAAGGCTATCAGAATCTAGCCTTGGGATGAGCTCAGATGACTTCCCTGGGAGTTTTGCAAAAATTAAATATAGACTGCAGAATTGGACCCTTTGGATTAAGTGACAGATTCAGAACCCTATGAAGTCAATGGAAAGACTCCTATTAGCTTGGATGGCTGTAAGATTTTATGAAGGACATACCTGCAGACTGCACTGGAGTAAAGTCAAGATAAATACGGTGGTGCCTACCTATTTCTTTTTCTCTGGAAGAGATAATTCTAATACACTGTTGGGTGAACCACAGTGTATTAACATAAATACTGGAGAGGACAATGGATACCAGTAATGAGCCTGATCTGCCAAAAAATCAGATCCATTAGGTATAGCCTACCTCTTCCCCAGGAAGGGGAAATGAGAGTAAATATGAGGAGTTCTGACAATGCTTTAACATTTTTCAGAGCTCATGGCTAGGCCCAAGATCCAAGAGTGTAAAGGCAGCTTAAAACTGCTTCTTCACCATCTGGTCTTGCATCAAGCATAGCTTGGCTGGACCACATGATCTGAGCCAGTGTTTTCACCAGGCAGTTACAAATAATTAACATATTATGAATGATATTTTCTGAATCACACAATCAGTGCTTTTTTGGAATGTCTTCTGTTACATTGCCAAGTCACCTTTTTCACCGCTGATTTTGACAGCTCAAAACTATTGCTTGCAGATACCTTTACTGTGATGATCTAAAGGAGGGTTGTGGACAACTCCATTCTGGCTTGGAATGTTTTGTTGTTCTTGATGACACTGAGCACATGCTCTCCTGCTGCTCTAGAAATGTGGAAATACAAAGATCATCTTTGCAGTCTTGGCCAGATTCTTAAATAACTCTATGCCATCGGCCTAAGTCAATTCTGCACAGGGAAGACCAAGTGACAGCCAATCCAACAAATCCATACTCCCACTTAACTTCTTCCCACTCATCTTCAGGGATTTCATCTCCCTCATGCAACTGATAATGGCCACACTCTACTTGAAGCTCTTCAGAATCACAAGAACTTAGTTCAGGAAAATCCGGAGTACTAAGTATGCAGCATTTAAACGTCCTACACTTACAGTTTCTCACTTTTCATTTTCAGCATGTGCCAAATACAGTAATACCAAAGTAATTACAAGGAAAGCTATTTTTGATCTATCTGAAGTAAGAAAATCTTATGACATAGGCCTGCAAGACTTTCAGACACTAGTGCCTAAGAATCCCAATCAGAAATCAGAGACCCACTGTTCTATGTAAAAAGGTGAATAAATGAATAAACAAGAGGTCAGAGAGTCATCTGGGAACATAGTAGAGACAGCAGTGTGCATAAATTCGACATAACTGTAGTCACTAGGGGTCACCAGCCTAACCAATGCCAGTTTGGATTTTTGTGTTTTTTGCTCATCACTAGAACATTCTCCTGTCAAAAATGGCCTCGGGTGCCTAATGTCCCATGTGTGGGAACAACTGTCTTTATTCTTCTTTGGGTCTCAAAATTATTTGTGAGCTACCACTCTGATCTTAAAAATCTATTAAGAGAACAGTATCATAGAAGTTGAGAAAGCACACACACAAGGATTATGTACCTCTGGAAAAAGCTAGTAAATGACCTTCTTGCAAGATACCCTCACTTTATTAAGTCTCCCATACAACACACACATTTGGCCCACTCTAGGAAATGAAGAACCGAGAATTCTATGATGCTAACTAAACTCCACAGAGGATTGTAATGGGGTTTGACTAGGAAAATTTCACAAAGCATAATTTTGCTCCTGTCATTTTTTTCTGAAATCAAGATGATAAGATAGTTCTAAAATATAACCATGTCTGGCTACCTAATAGAGCTTTTCCTGGCTTTTCCACAGTGTGTTGGGGTCAGTAATACTGTAGATTCCATGGATAAGTAGCTCAGTATCCTGTTCAGCAATCATTTGTGAAGTAAACAGCATTTCTATGAGTCTAGGAAAATTTTTCACATGGGAAACTAGGTCACTTTCAAAAATCCATTTAAAATACAGCTATAATTTAAATTTGTAAGAAATTACTCTTGTAGGTTAATTAAATTTCAATTGACTATTAAGGACATAATTATTGATAATAACCCACAATGTAAAAATATGTATTTATTATAAAGTTCTCAATCTTCAATAAATGTTTCTAATTACCAGTTAGCATTTAATGAACATAGAGTAGCTCTCTATTTAGTCTACATTTTAATGTGTTTTGCATTTAAATACGCAGAAGATGCATTTTATACAATCTTATCTGATGTCACTTAAAGTTACAAAAGAAATAAAAGGAAATGCAATTATGCCTTTGTCCTTTTCAGTGGACATCCAGCTTTGGGTTTTTGAGACCCAGAAAAATGTTATTCTGAATGCAGCATTTTGCAGTAGGTACACTTAAAATACATTTTTAGAAGGTGAACATGCTTTATCTATGGGCTAGCTTCACTATCAATTCCCTCAGTGGTTTTCTAACCATAGCTTGGTAACTAAGTAATTATCTACTGTGTTTGGGAATGAACTGCAGAACATCATGGTTCACCTGCTACATGAATTACTACAGCTCAGTACATCTCCAGTTACAATATTTCCATCTAGAGTATTTTATTTTATTTCAATGTTTGTTTTAACAAGATTCAAGTTGGTTACTATAATACCTACTGAGATGTTATTGATCCGGAATCCTGCATAACTCTTCTGGAATTGATGGTTTTCACGGGAATTGGTGAGCTTTAAAGTGATTCCACTTTACCCTGAGAATGCATGTCATTTTTGTGCCAACTTGTACTACATACAGCAGTCCATCTGCTTAGCAACACAGTTTGTCAAGAACACTTTGTTCCAATTCCCAATGCTCTGCTCTTTGCACTGACTCACCCACTGAAAATAGAGTGCAGTTCCAGGTCTCTGTCCTGATATTTTAAAGCCTAATGGGATCTGCTGGGTGCTCCTCATTTTTAAAATCAGGTAATTTATTTAAGCCCCAATTGCATTGGATAGGCAAGCATATGCATACCTTTAATTAAAGTCCACTCACATGCTTAAAGTTCCACACTTGCCTCAATACCTTGCTGAATGGGACTTAAGCATATGCTTAAGTAGTGTGTTGAACTAAGGTCCTTAGGAAATAACTTTTAGGCACCCACTTTTGAAAAACCTTTGCCTGATAGTCCTAGACACTTTCTTTCCAACTCCTTTTCCCTTTTGAGGTGCCTATAACAAAAACTGAACATTCCAATAAACCTTTTAGACTTCAGGGTGGAAATGTCAATATTTTATAAACTCTAAAAATAAATGTAGTGATTAGGGAAAGCTACCTCAGAGCTCTAGAGTCTGAAATCTTCTGTTAATCCACTGAACATACTAGTATTCATCTCTCCCCCATATGTTAGATTTATACAGGTGCAGTGAACCCTGGGTTCAATTCTCCTCACACCAGTGAAATTCCATTTATTTAAATGGAGCTGCTTATGATTTACACAAAGGTGAGGAAAAAAATCCGGCCTACTGGCTATGATTTCAAGTGTCCTTTTCCACTTCCATACAGGGAGTCCCTGATCTTGCAAGGCCGGGAGCTGTCTAGAGACTGATTATAGCTGGAGTTGTGGAGAGGTTTTTTCTGTTATTGGCCCATGATAAGAAGCAATGTATCAAGCCAGTACAAAGCAATTCAATTTCAAACCTGGGGTTGAAGCACATTTGTAGGCACTGTGGGGAAAATGCATCATCGCTAAGAGCACCAAATGCCTTGTCATCAGTGCAAAAGAGGTGTATTCTTAATCAGAATTAAGAGTTAACTAATCATAGTGAAAATAGCTGTAAGACACAGCAACTTGGCTTTCAACTCGAGTCAAAGCCTATTGGGAAGCCTGAGGTTGAACTTAAGATGCTAACCCAAGTTAAAATCTGACCTGCCACATCTTCACTACTATTTTAACTCTTTAGCAAGAGTTTAGTAAATTTTAGCAAACCTGGGTTAAGAATTCACTTTTGTGGGGAGCGGGTAAACGAAGAAATGTTCTAAATCTGTTGTACCGGTGCGTTGGTTAAACAGGGGATTTCTGGACTATTTATCAAGAACTAAATTCCCTTTTTAAAGTTTGTCTAAAAACTCAAATATAAATGTATTGAAGCATAAGCTTTCATGGGTGAATACCCACTTCATCAGATGCATGTAGTGGAAGTTTCCAGAGGCAGGTATAAATATGCAGGCAAGAATCAGTCTAGAGATAACGAAGTTAGTTCAATCAGGGAGGATGAGGCCCTCTTCTAGCAATGGAGGTGTAAACACCAAGGGAGGAGAAACTACTTTTGTAGTTGGCTAGCCATTCACAGTCTTTGTTTAATTCTGAGTCGATGGTGTCAAATTTGCAAATGAACTGGAGCTCAGAAGTTTCTCTTTGAAGTCTAGTCCTGAAGGGTTTTTTTGCTGCAGCATGGCTACCTTTAAATCTGCTACTGTGTGTCCAGGGAGATTGAAGTGTTCTCCTACAGGTTTTTGTATACTGCCATTCCTAATATCTGACTTGTGTCCATTTATCCTTTTACGTAGGGACCAGGAGCACCACTAGCTTTTCTGCCTCCCTAGGCGGCGGAAGGTCCCGCCCCGAAATGCCGCCCCCCACAGAGGTGGTGGAAGGTCCCGCCGCCGAAATACCCGCCGCGGTCGCCGGCCCCCAAATTGTAGTGCCCTAGGCAACCGCCTAGGTCGCCTAATGGGTTGTGCCGGCCCTGGTAGGGACTATCCAGTTTGGCCGATGTACATAGCAGAGTGGCATTGCTGGCACATGATGGCATATATTACATGGGTGGACGTGCAGTGAATGAACCAGTGATGTTGTGGCTGATCTGGTTAGGTCTTGTGATGGTGTCACTGGTGTAGATATGTGGGCAGAGTTGGCATCAAGGTTTGTTGCATGGATTGGTTCCTGAGTTAGAGTAACTATGGTGCAGTGTGTGGTTGCTGGTGAGAATATGCTTAAGGTTGGCAGGTTGTCTGTGGGCGAGGACTGGCCTGCCTTCCAAGGCCTGTGAAAACGAGGTATCATTGTCTAGAATGGGTTGTAGATCACTGACGATGCATTGGAGAGGTTTTAGGTAAGGACTGTAGGTGATGGCCAGTGGAGTTCTGTTGATTTCTTTCTTGGTCTTGTTCTGTTGGTTTCTTTCTTGGGCTTGTCTTGTAGCAGGAGACTTCTGGGTACACGTCTGGCTCTGTTGATTTGACATGCATCTGACGAAGTGGGTGTTCACCCACGAATGCTTATGCTCCAATACGTCTGTTAGTCTATAAGGTGCCACAGGACTCTGTTGCTTTTTACAGATCCAGACTAACAGGCTACCCCACTGATACTCAAATACAAATGATTCAATTTGGAAAAAAGCCACCACACAACCTCTTGATAGGCTTTTCTATGGCAGTAATAGAGATAATGGGAATGTTACATAAAGAACAGCTGCATCATGTAGGTAGAACTAGCACTGCATACATCCATAAGATAGAAAACACAAAAAATATTTCTATTTATGTGGTATAAGTTTTAACACTAAGGAAAAATGCAGTTTTAAAATATTTACAGCAGAATGTCATAGTATTCTAAGAATGTTTAGAAGAGCAGAGGCTAACACTTGTGCAATAAACCACTAGACTTGTTAGAAGTCTATGGATGGGTCTTTGAGATTCTTCCTACTGATGTACGATAGCATAACTGAAATGTTAATATTTTGAGTTAAGGAAGGAAAGTGTCAGCTGCTTACATATGATTATGTGTTTGGCCTAAGTAAGGAATGAAGCAGATATTTAATTGGAAAAATTCTAGCAGCTGATGTCCCTCTTAATTTAGGATCTGATAGCGAAGCCCAATTAACTCATAGACACTATAAGCCCTTCTCTAGGGCCACAGCTCCTGCAGTCACACATTGAGAGAAGAATCTCAGCTGTCATTAAAAAGACAAAAAGTTTCTAGCCCATATGGTTGTGAAGAAAATCTTGAAAATGTGACCAAGCCATGACTTCTGCAGTGATGTCTGCCTGAGTCTGCAGAAAGTCTGAAGCAACCGCCCTGAGAGAGGGAAAGTGCTCCTTTCATTTCAAAGCAATGATAACTCCAACATGCCCTGCCCTGGGGGACCTTGCCAACACCACCACAATAAGGTAGGGCAGGAGAAGAAGAGGGCTGCGAGCCTGTTTCACGCACCAAAGCAGGTATGCACCACCTACTGGGGTAAATACTAGGTTACCCCTCTGCTGCTGGCCCAGTCTGCCTGGAAGGGATGAAGGGACCAATACTGTTACCCCTGCTGCTCCTAAGAGAGGAGAGGGGGCCCTGATTCTACTCCTTGACTGAACCTGTTTGGTAGAGTTGGTGATTTCCCAGCTGTGTCTAGCTAACAAAAGAGCAAGTGGATGGGCAAAAAAGTGAGTTGTCATTTTTGAGAATAATAATTGAGAATACTCCTTTATTTTTTCTATATATGACTTTTTAATAGGTTTTTCTATGGTGCTCACAATAGTATTTGAATACCTCACAAAAATTAATTTAGCTTCATAACACTCCTGTGAGATATGGAAGTATTATCATCCCTAAGTTACAGACGGGCAAATGGAGGGAAAAGTAGGGAAAGGGACTTTCCCAGTCACACAAGAAGAATTCAGATCTCATGAATCACCATCTAGTACAGTCATAAAGGTTGTACTTTCATGATGTGTGGCAAGGGATAATGTGTCTCAGTTCTTCAGGTAACTGCACCTCTGACCCCACTGTGGGCCATTCAGGTTGCAGGCCTCTACAGTGGTGCTGGAACAATTTTTTATAGTGGGGGTGCTGAAGGCAGAAATCATGAATTTGGGTTGTTATTACTATTCCAAGCCGGGGGATGGGAGGTAGCAGTACCTCCAGCACTTAAGTCTATCCATCATCTTTTTGAGGGCAGTAACTCACATTCCTCTCCGTCCAGATGGAGGAATTTGGCTGTGATTGCCTCCAGCCCTTCACTACGATCACCTTAGCAAGTCTGAGTTTAGTTCAGCATTTGCGGTCCTGTTATCTTCTAGGGGCTATGACAGGGTTAATCAGAGACGAGCCTGCCTTCATAAAGGAAAGTATTAATTTAAAACAAAAAGCGAGACTGAGAAAACATCTCTCAAAAACAATAAACAGCTTATATGCATGCCTATCTTGTCACGTGTCATCCATCCTCCACATGGAGCTGATAGGTTTCAAAGTCCTTCAAATACTTTCTGTAGGTCTATCCTTTTAGTCACAGTGTCCTAACAGTTCTTGGATATAGTGAGAGCCTTTACACCAGGCTGCCTACTTTATACAATTCTTAGTTCCTTATTTGCTGGGCCTCTTGAACCTGGTCAAAACCAGGACTTGGTACTTCTCCAGACAGAATCATAGAAATGGAAGGGTGGAAGGGACTTCAGGAGCTCATCTAATCCATTCCCCAAAGCTGAGGCAGGACATATTTACCTGTCTAGGGATTTTCCATTAGTTACCCTCTATTGATGTTAGTCCCTAATAGCTCACTCATGCTTAGGTAACTTCCCCTTAATCATTGCATTGCTCGTCTTGTTTCAAGTAAGGAATTAACCCTTCCCCTGAGTGTATAACAAATCATAGTGAGAGGAGAAACTCAGTCACATACTTTTTCTACAGAAATATATCAGAAGTTTCCCTGTTCTTTCAAGAAAAGTTTAAAAATTACAGCACTACTCCCCCTCTATGAGGACCTTACCAGAAGAAATGGACAATTCTGAATCAGTCAAAAACCAGGATACTATTCTAAGACGCAGCACGTTTAATATTCTGAACAGAGGAAAAGCCCCATCTGAAGCCAATGGATGTGTAAGGCAAGGAGAATTTGGCTCTAAAGGGAGAACATTTTTAAAAGTCCTGGATTCAAGAGGATTTAGTAGAAAAAGCAACTAGAGCCCCTACAAAGATACCAACCTTCATTGAAAAGCAATTGGAAATTTACTGACAAAAAAGCAATATATAAAATATATAAAAGTTAAGTATTATTTTTAAGGAAAATGTATTGTATGTATGTACTTCCCAATCTACCGCCTAACAATAGCTGCTTGTTTGAGTGTGATAAAGAAACAGCAATGAGGAAAGCAGAACAACAACGTACTCTAGGTCGTAGCAGAGTTCATGATTTCCCATATGTTTCTTTTGTACAAGTGTCCCACATAGATCTGACATGAGCCTTAATTTTTCTCCAGCACAGCACATTCATTAATAGTTAAGTTATTGCTCACAGCAACCACCTATGTAGTCAATATCTGCTCTTGTAACCAGAGCTAGGACAGACTGCTTAATCTGCAGCATTCACAGAAGCTGACTGGTTAAAACTGAATGGGTACAATGACCACAGATGTTAGTACAAAGCCCGCCTCTCTCTCTCACTCCTCTTAATAAAAGCTGGGCCAAAGTAGTTAGAGTGGCAGAATAATAATTTAAAAATGTAGGATACTATATTAAGAAAATTGACAGGAAATATCCTGAATATATTTGATGAACAATTTTTGAACACCTGTATAGCTGGTCAAGTCATGGAGAAAGGCAATCTCAAATTTATTTTACAATGGAAAGGAAAAAATTCAGACACGTTATTGGTAAACACTATGAAGCTTGCTGTAAAAAATGAATAGCTAACAATTTTCAAATTTAGGTTAGGCTTCCAAATGCATATTTAGGCTCCTTTATCAAAACAGCCTGATTTTCAGAGGTTCTGAGCACCAACAGCTTCCAGTGGACCACTGGTTTGGATTTTAGTGAAGTGTGTCCGGTGAATTCTAAATTGAGCCCACCAGATTTTAGCTGTGTTCCTCCCATGCAGTTCTACCAGCAGGAAACCCAACACCACAAACCACACAGGGTAGCTTCTCTGTTTCCCCAGAACTTGATATTTTACTTTCTGGTGAGCATAACTCTCTGTCTCTCCCCTTTGAGAGTAAAAGGCCTCACTTTAAAGTGGCGAGCCTCATAGCTGCCAAATTTTGCTCTGAGCCATTTGTGACATTTTATATAATTTATTTGAGCTAATTTGCATATATACATAATTTCCAGGCAAACAAATTTAGGCTTATGATCAACACAACCTGGCCTCCGCTGTAACAGGAGGGGCCAGGGAGCAACAGCATACTTGGCAGCTCTAACTAGGGTAGGGGAGAGGGTGTCTCCTGAGTCTATGGATATTGCTGGGGGGTTGGCGGCTGCTGGCAGGCAAGGGGTTGCTCAGGGATAGTGATAATGACTGGCAGGATCCTGAGGCAAATGGTAGCCTGTTGGGGAGCCTACAGGCTGTGACAAGCCCTTAACTATGTACTGCTGCCCCAGGTGCTTCTTCCTTCAGCAGATGCTCCCATTACCACCTGGTCATGTGGGAGTAGGGCTCAACAGAGGCCACACCAGCCTTTAGGGGCTAAAAGGCACAACTGTAGATAAATACCTGCAGTCTTCCTGCGGCTCAGCCAGATTGATGAGAATCCATCTGAGATACAGGAATGTGTAACAAGACCACCAGAGGTGTTACTGTTACATGAGATGCATGACACTTGGCAACACTGGAGCCTACAAGGCACAGCTTTACCTAATTAGGTCTCAGCTGGGAGTGTCTTACTAAAGTACCTCTGACTGCTGGCTGGGAATTCACTTCAAAAAGCCCAGAACTTTTTCTGGCTCAGTAGGGCCTCCTCTATTAGGTCCATCAACGGAACAGATTGTGGCAGCTTTCAGGCTCCCCTCCAAGAGGCAGTGTAGCACCTATGTACATCATCAGGTCACTTTTTACTCAGGATGCTCAAAGCACTTTACAGAGGTGTAATGAGATTTAATTAAAATGTGCAAAATTGGTACATACAGCATACCATGGGTAAACCACATCACACAGAGATTAAAGAGTGTGTCCATAGTCATGCATATAGCTGCAAAAGTAGGAAAAGAACATATGTACAGTAACTGGGTTCCAAATTCCCTACTTTAACTTCCAGCCCATAAAAAATGGAGATCACAACGTTGCTTTCCTACCAGGCTCAGATCAGTCTTTGTTTGATATCAATACTGATAAATGTAGAAGACAGGAGGCAGCCAGGCAACCAATAATTGTGCTAGAGTAATGAAGAAATGTTTTCACAAATAATTTATGTAATAACCAATAGAAATGTTTCATAAATTATTCACCAAATATTACTTGATTTGAGAGCTTGTCAAATAACTGTCATGAACAGGATGTGAATGGTCTGATATAGTGGTCAGAATGGGAGTTAGGAGACAGGCATAGTCAGGTTAACAGAAGATCAGATTCAAGCAGTATGAGTAGCTATAGTACACTGGAGACAGTTCTAAGCAGGGAAAACCCAGTTTCATAGATCATTTCCTGTTCCTGTAATTGGTTTAAATAGAAGCAGTGAACCAATCAGGACCCTTAGAGTTCCACCAATGAGACCCCAGGAGTGGAGTCCTCTGTTAGAGTTGAGGTTCTAGTTCAGGTAACTGTTAATAGATTATACTGGGTGACAGGTTGGATCATACTGGCTCCTAAGAAGGTTCTAGAAGTCTAGGGTTCAAGACCTACAGTCTCTGACAATGGGGGGAAAAACAATTGCCCAAGTAGCTTCTTTATAACTATTAATACAACCAACCAACAGTAAATATTGTAATGCGGTTTCTGCAATCTGTTCATCACAGGGGATTTTTCCCCCCATCAAACACACAGAGTATTGTGTATGGATAACATGGGCTGTTATCAGGTGAAAGAGTTATATACCTCTTGTTAAAGATTTACAAGAAAACTTTAGATTCCATGGATTCTGTCAAATCCACTGAGTAGCGACTCCTATAATCTGTACACTTTATAATTACCAATCCGTGATTACTGTACTATTTTTTAACCTCAAAAGCTTTGAAAGCCTTAGATTCTGCCATAAATTAATAATTCCAGATGAAACAAATATAGGCAACTGGATCCGTTCAGGTAGACTTTACATTAGGTGGAGGTGAAGTCAGTAACAAACATGAAAGAGAACCCCAGTGCTTCCAACAGGGTAAATGCTCTGTTAATAATAAACGGGAAGTGACAGATAGTCAGCAGAGTGGGTTGGAACAATTCTGATGAATTATTCTTTGATTTGAATTTGCCAGTTCATCAAAATTGAAACATTTGGCAGAGACAGTTCAGTTTCAGCAAAGTTCCAGCTGAACCCTGCCTGCTTGGGAACCTCCGCTCCTAGGTTCACAGCCCTTCAGCAGTGTGGGTTCCCAGGGTCATGGCTTCTTGGTAGCTCATGTTGTGGGCTGATAGGGAACTGGGAGCCTAGAAGTCCTGGGAGTCTGGGGTTCCAATCTCCTTGGCTTGCAGCTCCCCAGTAGGCCAGGCTCCTAGGGCTTGCAGATTTCCCATCCCTGCAGCAGCCAGCTATGCAGACTGATCTGGAGTTGGGGATTCCAGTGTTCCTTAGATCTACCCATGTAGGGAAGCACCCCAGGTGGACAGACACAGAGCTAGAGCTCCATTCCCCTTCATGGAGGGTTTCAATATTTGTGTGTTTTGTTCTAAATTGGACCAAAATCAAAATGTCAAAATATCAGAATCCTCCTAGAAATGGCACTGCTTGTCTCCATTCATATCTAATTGACAGTACTACTTCTGACTGTACTAGGTTAACTCTTTCACAACACACCTTGGACCTTCAGAGGCCTATTGATATCAGTAGGACCACATGCAGGCAGAAGATTTGGACTTTAGATTCTGACTTTATGCCCAAAGTTCGGCTTAACTTAACATGTTTATTCTGCTGAGTGAATTCTAAACCTTTGTTTAAATCCACTATTCCATTACCAATAATTGACAATAATCAATAATAATTTTGTTTTTCTTGGGCATACTTTTCTGGTGCAAACACAGTCAAGTAGCAAACATTCTCCCTAAAGCTGAGTTGACAATATCAAGTGATGCTGATACAAACACAAGGAAATAAAGAAAAAGCTTTTAAAACAAAATGACAAGCTCCATTAGAAACACAAGGTATGCATGCGTTTGGCAGGAGAAATAAATTGACGTACTGAAAAGGAAAGAATTAGTGGGGAAGGAGAAGCTTTTCCAAGCTTCTAAGTGAGTACTGCAATCAATGGAAATGAACAATAACTATGGAAAAAACTTCAGAGTGTCCTTTTAAATTCATAGAAGCAAGAAAATGCAGTGTTCAAGCCCATATTCCTGGCTGGCACTCAGTCCTTAACTCACCTGGAGGATAGCTAATGTGATGCCCAATTTTTAAAAAGGCTCCAGTGGCCATCCTGGCAATTACAGGCCAGCAAGTATAACTTCTGTACCAAGCAAATTGGTTAAAACTATAGTAAAGAACAGAATTATCAGACACCTAGATGAACATGATTTGTTAGGGAAGAGTGAACACAGCTTTTTAAAAGGGAAATCATGCCTTACCAATCTATTAGAATTCTTTGAGTTGGTCAAACAAACTTAGACAAGGGTGATCCTGGTGATAGAGTGTATTTGGACTTTCAGAAAACCTTTGACAAAGTTCCTCACCAAATCATAGAATCATAAAATATCAGGGTTGGAAGGGACCTCAGGAGGTCATCTAATCCAACCCCCTGCTCAAAGCAGGACCAATCCCCAAAGGCTCTTATGTAAGCAGTCATGGGATAAAAGAGAAGGTCCTCTCAGGGAAAAGTAACTGCTTAAAAGGGTTCTTCTCTGGAGTCTGTTTCCAACCCCTAAGGTCCTTTTACACTGCCAGAATGGACAAAGGGCCTTTTGTGTAACTGTGAATGGGGCTCTATCAGATTTTGTCAATATGCTGAGTATTTAGAACTAGTGACTGTTAGTTGAGTATGTAAGATGCATTTCTTCCTAGAGGTTGCTGGAGAAATTCCAACAAAACTTTTTTTGCTGGAATTTGCAGATTCAACAAAGTCAAAACTTTTTGTGGCGACAGTTTGATTTTATTGAAGCTCCAATGGAACGTTTTTCCTGTTAGATCGTATACCCATCTCCTCTGCAGCCTACGAGGGGGACTGCCTCTGGGCTGGTGATCTTAGGGCTTCCAACATCCACAGCTGCAGGGCACCATGCCAAGCAGAATGCCCCTGAGACGGAGCTGCATTCACTTTCACAGAGAATTTAGAAATTGTTCATTTTCATTCCAAATCCAAACAAAATCAATTTTCATAACATCAAAAATATCAATGAAACAGAATTACTCTTTCTGCCCTGCTCCACTTATCCTCTGTCCTTTTCTCCCTCATTAGCAATTACATAGAATAAGTGGAAGACTTAAAAAAATCTTATTTTCATTTTTAGTAAACAAACACAATTCTTAAGCTGTTCAGTAGCTTTTATAGCTGATTTTTCCCTATAGGTCTGTCCTCAGAGAATGTTTAAGTCAGAAAAATATGAGAAGCTAAAATAATAGGACTATTTACTCATGCCCCTGTATGCAAACAGTAACATCAGCCATTTCTCTAATGGATTCAGCCATCAGCATTCACCTGCTGATAGACACTCCCTTAGGATTTAGGTAATACAATATACAACATGGATGACTGAGTTTGTCGACACCAGTCATTTCTCCGTGAAGCTTATCATCACGCAATGAAATATCTTGAAAGGCAGGAACCAAGGTGAGCAGGGAAGCTCCCTCCAGATAGATGGCGGGAATATGTTACACAGTAAATCACTAAGAAGGAGGTAAACAGAAGATATATGATTATTGGGAAATTACATCCTTGCAAGTGACATCCTATCAATTTTCTGGTCAGGATGTTATACTGTAGAGCCACATCTTTTCCCTACACATGTTTTCACTTGAAGCACGTTTTGAATTATTAGAAGAGGGTACTGCAATACCAAGGCACATGCAGATATCTTCAAACTACCCCCCTGACCATCTTAATGCCATTTTGTTGTAGGCTGTGTCGGTCTCAAGATATTAGAGAGACAAAGTGGATGAGATAATATCTTTTATTGGACCAACTTCTGTTGGTGAGAGAGACAAGCTAACTCTGTGTAAGATCAAAAGCCTCACCCACCTTGTCCCCCTTAATGCCTGACATTCTAAAATGAAGAGAGCCGTATCAGTGGGAAAAGAAAGGAAATGTCTGCAAGTCGAGAATGCAGTTAGCATAGCCCATTGGATAAGGTGCTAGATTGAGAATCAGGAAATATTGGTTCTTCCCCCTACATTGCCAATGACCTGCTGTGTGACCTTGATTAAGAAACTTAACTTCTTTTGCTTCCATAAAATTTTCCCATCTGTAAAATGGGGATATCAATATAGTTACTCAGCTTTGTATAACACTTTGAGATCTGCAAGTGGAAACTGCTATACAAGTGTTAATCATTAATATTAAATATTTCTACTATGGTGGGGCCCAAATGTCATGGTTAGCCCTGGAGTGCTAGAAGCTGTACAAATACAGAAGTAGAAAATGATCCATTTCCCAAGGAATTTGTTCAACTCAATAGTAAGTATCTTCGGGTACTGATACTTTTTATACTTATCCATCACCATATACAACCATACCACTACCACAAATGCCTGGACAGGATCAACTTATGAATGAAGAACAGCTAATTGAAGCTGAACCAGAGCAAGACAGAGGTGATGATGATGGGCAGAGGAAATCATTTTAATAAGATTGCAGCCACAGTGCAGTCACCTTTGGTTGAAGATACACACGGACAATTTAGTCCATAGTTTAGGAGTGCCCTTGGATTCCTCATTGACCTCTCATGTAGCAGCATCAGTGAATAATGATTTCTACCATCTCTAGCTGGATAGAAGACTTGTGTGCTGGTGGACAGCAACCTGGCCTCAGATATTCACAATGTTATCACTTCTCAGCTGAATTACTTCTGGGCATACACTTCTCTAAAACTTCTCCAATATTCCTAAAGCACAGGATGTTTTTTTTTTCTAAAAGCTATCTTGATTTAAAAATTGTTAGTAATGGAGAATCCACCACAATCCTTGGTACATTGTTCCAATGGTTATTTACTCTGACCATTAAAAATGTATACCTCATTTTCCATCTGAATTTATGGAGCCTCAAATTCCAGTCAATGGACTGTGTGATACCTTTCCCTGACAGATGAAAGAGCCCTTTATTAAATATTTGTTCTCAGTTTAGGCACTAATAGATAATGACCAAATCACACCTTAAAACTTTTTTTGTTAAACTAAATAAATTAAGCTCCTTGACTGTCACTATAGAGCAGGTTTTCTATCTTGTAATCATTTTCATGGCTCTTCTATGAATCCTTTCCAATTTTTTCAACATTTTTCTTGAATTGTAGACACCAGATCTGGACATAATATTCCAGCCACAATTGCATTATTGCCAAGCACAGCAATAAAATAACCTCTCTGCTCCTAATTGAGCAACTACATCTGTATTTCCTCTCAGTAATCCCGCAAGGGCGCCTACTCTCAAGATTCCAACTCCCCAGCTACTTCCTTTTTGGGGTGGACCAAGGGTAATTCCAGGATGCACAGTTCCCTGCCTTCATTGTCCCAGCTGAGACAGGCTGCCCAAGCACAATCTGCTTTCTTTCTCTTCAGAGACTTATACCAGAGTGATTGTGAACAGTTATAAGTTACCATACAGTTCTTTCTATGGTAGCCTATATTATTCTTAAGGTAAAAACACAACAGAGAAAATATACTGAAAACCATAAAACAATCTACATACACGCTAATAAGCTTACCAGACATCATCCCAACTCTGGACTTTGGCAGGAGCATTCTTTCAACATTCCACCCTAGGGGTTTCCTTGTGGTTACAAGTTAATCACAGCTTCAGATCAGAACATATTTAGTCCACCCTTTGTACAGTTTAGGGGTCTTTGATCTGGAGTTTATAAGAGCAGGTAATTAGTAGACAATGGGTTTTCCTCCACAGGGCACAGTTTCAAAAAGGGTAGATTTGAAGTGGGTTATTTGCATTCCCCATATCTCTAGGTACTTCCTAGGAAATTCACAGGTATTCTTCCAAAAAATCAATTTGAAGTTCCTACTATCATCCAGAGATTGCATTAGTCAATCTCTTAGGGAAGGTACATACATATACATATATCAACACACACACAATTCCTTTTTTTAATATAATGGACTCCTAAAGGTATTAAAACTAATTCAATAAAGTTTCACAATTCAATAAAGTTCATTCAGGTTATTGTAGGAATTTTTCAGTCTGTCACATATACATTTAGCCATATTAAAATACATATAATTTGTTTGTGCTCAGTTTACCAAGCATTCCAGATTGCTCTGTATTAGTGACCTGTCCTCTTCATTATTTACCACTCCCCCAAATTTTGTGTCATCTGCAAACTTTATCAATGCTGATTTCATGTTTGGTCTTGGTCATTGATAAAAATGTTAAATAGTGCTGGGCCAAAAACAATTCCCTACAGCACCCTGCTAGAAACTCACCCATTCCATGATGATTCCCCATTTACAATTACCTTTTGAGACCTATCAATTAGACAGCTTTTCATCCATTTTATGCATGCCATGTTAATTTTAAATGGTTCTAGTTTTTTTTTAATCATGTCATGCAGTACCAAGTCAAACACCACATAGAAATATAAGTATATTACTATTATCTTTGTCAACACTATTATCTTTGTCAGCCACACTTGTCATCTTCTCAAAAAAAGGTAACAAGTTAGTTTGACAGGATTTGTTTTCCAGAAACCCAAGTTGATTGGCATCATTTATATTGCCCTCCTTTAATTCTTTAGAGATTACCATATCAAATGGTCCATTATCTTGCCCAGGATCAATGTCAGAATGACAGTTCTATAATTACCTGGGTCATCCCATTTATCCATTTTAAATATTGGCACAACATTAGCTTTCTTCCATTCTATCTGGAACTTTTGTAGTGTTTCAAGACTTACTGAAAAAATAAATCAACATTATGATCCTGTGAGCTCCACAGCCAGCTCTTTAAAAAATCTTAGATGCCAGTTATCTGGATTTGCTGATTTAAATAAGTTTAACTTTAGTAGCTGCTGTTTAACATCTTCAAGAGAAACTAGAGAAATGGAGAGAATGCCATCTTCAACATCATATGATGAGACAATCATCGGTTTTTCCCCTTTGAATACAGAAGAGAAGTATTCATTGAACACATCTGCCTTTTCTGAATTATTGAGAATTCTTCCATGAGGTCAACTATTATCTGTGAGATATCAGCACTAATGACACTGAATTGCAAGATAAGAACCATCATCAATGCATCCTTGCATGTTGATTTCAGAAGCCTATCCAATCCTATGTCTTATGTCTTGGTTCTGGGAACACAGCACACCATCCTGTTTTCTGCTTGTCCCTTGCAGAATGTTCTTTTGATTCTTCTGAGTATTGGACCAGCTGGATCTTCAGAGATACCATGTCCTCAGTGTGGAAACTGTGGAAGGTATCAGTTGAAAACTTCTAGATATATGGAATTCCTTTTGGTCCTCTTTTCTCTCTGGGGGCCACAACCCGCCCATCCTTTTCTGTCTCCAGCCATGAAAAATGCCAACATGATCTCTTACCTATGGTCTCCTCTCTGACTCCCTAGTGGCCAGCTATTTCCTTCCTTGAACTTGAAGTAGTGATGTTTCCCAAACTTGTCTGTCTTTGAATACCTCAGCTGCTCTGATACTCAGTAACATCTCTATTTGCCCCTTCAATCCAGGAATCTTCTCCCTCAGCACAGCCACCAACCTGCGCATCATGCATATGAAATCCTTTTTGACTGTACCATTGCAGGCCATCTTGGAATGCCACATAAAGCAGAACCTGGTAGGAAAGCCTCTCACACTCCCTCTCTCAATTCCCTCTGAAATTCTTTGGTTAGCTACCTCTGTACACAGCTCTGAAGTTTACCTAGCCACTGACCTTTATACCAAGTCTTCAAGCTTTGTTCAGTTTGGCTTTGTACCTCCACCAACAGGGAGAGATTAACCACTCAGAGACTTCAAACAACAGGACTGATGAAAGCTGCAAGGGTCAGAGCCACATGGCCTTTTCCAAGCCACTGATCAAAGCTCCAAGGGTCAGAGCTTTTTGCAGCCTTTACCAACGCACCAACAGACATATCTCAGATTCTTATTCAGGGGCTCCATGGCCAAGCTGCACAGCCTGTGCACAGAGAACAAACAAACAGTCAAACGTACAACCCACAGATAGACCAAACACACCACTTACCAAGGCATGCTACCTCCAAGCACGGGGACTGCGGGTTGACCCTCTGAAATACTCCCGTTAGCTGCCTCTGTTTGTTTCTATGAAAAAAATAGGTGATAGGTGTCAGGGAACACTTTTTAATTACAGAGTATTGTGATAATTGCAATCTTCTCTTTTCCTGAATTACCCACCTCTGAGAATGCACCCTTAGTGGTTCTGGCAGTAAGGTCAGTTACAGAACAAAAGTGTGTTTAGCTCTAAGCACATATAGTCCAATTCAGAAAGATTAATCTTGGCTGCTTTCCTGAGTACACATCTGATCCTCTTTTGTCTGATAGTTGAGACCTGGGAGGCAATGAGGACTAACGGGCACATTTAGTCATACTGGGTCTATACTCTATTTCTGAGAAACATGTTACAGATCTATCACAAGAGGACACACAATGTATTCCTGCCAGCTATGCTTAGCTGTACTGTGTGTTGCTGATGATTCCTCACTAGAGCACACCTCTTGCCATTTATTTGACCTAAAGTGGCATAGAAGTGGACCTAATAGATTATGAGAATTCATAATACAAAGGAGAAGTGTTTCTGACAGTGCTGTTGAACTCTAACCAGGTAAAAGTAGCCTCAGGTTATTTAACAGGAAATTTCTTTGGTTGTCAAACACCAAGTCCTAACATTTTTGATTTTCAGAAATATAATCTTCATTCAGTCCCAGTGAGGAGATTGGGGATACCAGCAGCAAGTTGTTGCAGTTTTCACCAACCTGGAGGAAGAAAAAAAACCTTTTATTTTCACTCCATTGGCACAGGTGATGCTTGCCCAATTAGAGCCCAACCTTACCGGAAGGCTCCTCAAGCCAAAACCACAGTAGAAAGGGAGATCAAGGACATGTTACTGATGGGTATAATCTGCCCCTCTGAGAGTGCATGGGTCTCTCCAGTGGTTCTGGTTCCCAAATCAGATGAGGAAATCTGCTTTTGTGTAGACTACTGTAAGCTAAATGCTGTAACTCGCCCAGAAAACTATCCAATGCCACGCACAGATGAGTTATTGGAGAAACTGGGACATCTCCACCTTAGACTTAACTAAGGGGTACTGGCAAGTGTCACTAGATGATTTAGCAAAGAAAAGGTCAGCCTTCATCATATGAATTTAATGTGATCCCTTTCAGACTGCGAAATGCACCTGCCACCTTCCAGAGACTGGTAGATAACTTTCTGGCTGGATTTGGGGAATTTGCAGTCACCTACCTTGACAATGTAGCTATATTCTCAGATTCATGGGCAGAACACCTGGAACACCTCCAAGCTGTCTTCCAGCGCACAAGTGAGGCAGGATTAACCGTTAAGGCCAAAAAATGGTCAAATAGGCCTAAACAGGGTAACGTACCTTGGACACCAGGTGGGTCAAGGAACTATCAACCCTCTATAGGCTAAAGTAAATGCTACCCAAAATTGGCCTGCCCCTAAATCAAAGAAGCAGGTCCAATCCTTCTTGGGCTGGGCCGGGTATTACTGTTGATTTGTACCACACTACAGCCAAATTGCCACCCCACTAACCAACCTAACCAGGAAAAAAACAGCCAATTTCTGCATTTGGCTGTTTTTTTCCTGGTTAGGTTGGTTAGTGGGGTGGCAATTTGGCTGTAGTGTGGAGGCCTGTACTCTAAATTGTACAAGGTAGCAATAGTCCAGCTCAAATTATTAATGAAAAAGGACAAAAGGGAGACAGACTGGATTAGTTCAACCAAAAAGGTCTCCTGATATCACCCAAGGATTGTGTTGACATCATGTGTAAACAAGAGGAGAATCAAACCACACATTTGTGGACCTAAATCAGTGTGACAATGCGGTTCTGGCGGAACCCAACTGAGAGTGCCAACTCAGGACAAATTGCTTAAACAGGGCAGTTGCAGCCCAAGGCTAGGGTGTTTTCCACCTCTAAGGCAAACCAAACCAGCCAGACTAAGGGAACTTCGGTCTCACCCCACTGGCTAACCGCAAGTCTCTCAAGCAATCTCCTTAGACACTCCAGTTTCCCAGTATAACCACCAGTGCCACTCGTACGGGGACAAATGGTTATGAAAACCAGTACCCAAGTAACAGAAAAAGGTTCTCCTGATCCCAAAGGACCAAGCCCCAGACCCAGGTCAATATACAAATCAGATCTTTCCCACAAATCATGCTGTTGCCAATCCTTTAGAATCTAAAATCTAAAGGTTTATTTATAAAAGGAAAAAGATAGAGATGAGAGTTATAATTGGTTAAATGGAATCAATTACATACAGTAATGGCACAGTTCTTGGTTCAGGCTTGCAGCAGCGATGGAATAAACTGCAGGTTCAAATCAAGTCTCTGGAATACATCCCCCGCTGGGATGGGTCCTCAGTCCTCTGTTCAAAGCTTCAGCTTGTGGCAAAGTTTCTCCAGAGGTATGAAGCAGGATTGAAGACAAGATGGAGATGAGGCATCAGCCTTATATAGTCTTTTCCAGGTGTAAGAATACCTCTTTGTTCTTACTGTGGAAAATTACAGCAAAATGGAGTCTGGAGTCACATGGGCCAGTCCCTGCATACTTTGCTGAGTTACAAGGTGTATCTGCCTTCTCTCAATGGGTCCATTGTATAGCTGATGGTCCTTAATGGGCCATCAAGCAGGCTAGGCAGAGCTAATCTCAGCTTGTCTGGGATGTCACCCAGAAGCATAGCATAAGTTTGCCATACAGACAGTATAGAGCCAATATTCATAACTTCGACCACAAAACTGATACACACACATAGACAGCATAATCATAACCAGTAAACCATAACCTTGTCCTAGACACCCCATTTGACCCCCTTTATACAAGATTTGGGTGCCACTACAGGACCTTGATTGCAACAATGATCTATATGGTCCCAGTTTATGTCAATAACGTCACAATCAGTCTGTCAGATTAGGCTTAGTTGGTAGACAAAGTAATGTAAGGTTGGGCTTTTCAACCCTTCTCCCACTTTGGGAAGCCCTTTAAAAAAGACCACCAGACACTATCAAAATACGAGGGACAGCTTGACTAAAAGGAGCAAGCTTCATCATCATGGATGCCACCTCCACCATCTCCTGGCACCCTGGGATCCATGATGACATAATTAGGCTTTTATCATTCTGATCCTGAGAAATGTCCCAAGCAGGCTGGGCCAGAGAGAAGAAACTGATGACATCACCCCCTCCAACATCTTCAGCTACATTCTGAAGAACACTGGAATGTGAGCTTTGGATTCCTGCTATCATTCCCTCCCCTCCCCCCAATTATGTCCTTTTCCTTCCCCCACCTCATTGAATTTATATTCTTATCTCTCTTTTCTTGCCTTCAGTTTAATAAGAGCCTGGCCAAGATCACGTCTTTTACAACACTGCTGTAAGCCCATGACCCAAAGAGAAAGCTAAAAGCAATGCCCTAAACTGCTCAATCCAGGTACAAGTTTGCCACATCTTGGAGTGGCTGATAAGACCATGTACTGTGCTTGTATATCATCAGCAGTCACACTGCAAGTGAGATTCAGCATCAGAGACAGAAGCTGCATTTTTTATCTTTGCTGTTTTTCTCGTCACCTTTTGTGTGTTTCTGCCTTTAAGGAAATGAATTCAGACTTCAACAACAATAGCTCCATACCATCTCAACTAATTTTTCCTCTTTTCCCCATAGAGGACAGTTGTTTCCATCTAAAAGACTGTCAAACAGGTTTGTTGTTTATTTTCTTATAAAAAACTCTCTCTACCTAAAGAGAAAGGAAATAAGGGATGTTGTTAAAATAAATGCCTTACTTAATACTTTACATTTCCAATGTTTGAACAGTTTCCCCCTTTTTTCTGCGCCTTTAATACAAGGTTATGAAGACATTTAATGAGGAGTGTTGCCACTGAGCTAAGTAGGCCAAGGTCTGTGTATTCAAACCATCCCCCCCCCCCCCCCAAAAAAAAAAAAGAAAACAGACACATTTAATTATTTCGTGTTGTAGAGAGATAGGGTCACGTTAACACCTCTGACTTTCTGGGAGCATTTCTTTCACTGAAGCTTACCCAACCAGCCTCTGTCTGAGCAACTTGAATTTGTTTGTCTCGTGTCAAGCTCTTGTGACCGTCCTGACCCACAGTCTCTAATATGCAAAGCCAGTGCTCAGTCAGAGGCTTCAGAAAGTTCATAGGTCGGCTCCTTTAGCTAGTTTGGCTGCTGTCAAGACCTCACCCAGCTTAAACTGACCTTCTTTGTGTTCATTTGCCCTGAAGTGTTAAGAAAAAAATGAAGCAATTGATAAATATCAGGCAAAGAGGACATCACTTCTGTGACTAAGAACATTAATCTTTCAAAGTGAGGCAAATGGGGTCACAGGTACTTTGTATAAAGCAGTCTGCTAAGCTGTTCTGAGCAGCCATTTTTTAATGATGCAGCTGGGGAAAATAAAACAAAAAAGCCAACAGGACTGGAGATAGCGGTTCTATGGCTGGAGTGAGGTGACAATTCAGCGATTTGGCTGCCCTCATATCAACGTATCAGTATACCCTGGGGAAGGAGAGAAAGTATCAGCACTTCTGCTGGGTTTTGGGCTGGGGACCTTGCACATAGGAGGCAAATGTAACAATCACTACAGTGCTGGAATTCACCTGATGATATCTAATATAAGAACTGAGCAGCAATAAAGCTGAAAGATTGTTGCTATTCCACGCCCTTGATTCTATGCTGTCTCTGTTCCCCTTAAAAAAGAAAACAAATGGAGTAAGTAGAAAAACCCAAATACTGTACAGTGTTGCGTGAATGGTAATAAACCTTAGACTCTGAAGCAAAGGATCAAGTGCTAGTTGTCTAGCTTCCTAATGATGATTCCAAATGCTTCTTTAAATCTGATAACAGAAAAAGGGTTGTGACCAGTTTACTCTCTCCCTTTATTTGATACTTATGTCTGAAAACTTAACTGTTGTTTGCTGACAGTCTACTCACAAGCGGAAGGAATTTTCTGGTTGGACCAAAGTCAAATGAAAAACCATTCCACGACAACTCATATACATTCTGGAAATTAAGATTCCCAATCTTCATTTAGATATGCTAGCTTCAACTGTCAGTATTTGTATGACTTTACAATTTCATACAGCAGTTCCCCAGATAACTAGACCTTTGCTCATGAAGGTGAGAAGCATCTTTCCTTTACTGAAAAGGAGTAAATAAAGGGTAGAGGTTTGCTAAAGCCCAACATTGAACAAGTAAGTCATTATATCATCAATCTAATGGTCTTTCTACCAAATAGCATTGGCTGTGATTAGGGAAGGTTTTCTCTTCAATGGTTAGTTATTTTCCCTGACATGCTCTTGTTTTCAGCAGAAATAAAAAAGGAAAGAGGGAGACAAATAGGAAACAAACAAAAATCCTTGCTAAGTTGTCGAACCACAGGAGCTGTTGCCATGGTCACAGCCTCTGTGAGGTCATTTGATCCTCACCCCAGCTTGCAGGACTGATACGAAGCCTCAGGCCTCCAGAAATTATTGGTGCAACACCTTTTGCTTCCCAGCTGATGTCAAGTCAAAAGGCTCTTTGAGAACAGATTTGCCACCTTTATTTTCCTAGGCCTATGTTAAGGTGGATGCTTCTGTAAGGTCACTGGGTCAATTTCTTTGATTTACAGGGCTGAACCCAAGGCACAGATCTGTGTGGGCTTAAAGGCTTTACACCTTTAGCTTGCTGAGATGTCAAACCACAAGCCTCTGATGTTTTTGCTCAGCTTGTCTAGCTTGCTGGGCTTATGTCAAGGCAGAGGCTATGTGACATAGCTACACAAGCACATTTAAACTGCTGATGCCAAAACTCAGCCCTGTATGAGGTTATTGGATTAATGTTTATAGTTTGCTGAGTTGAGGCTAAGCCTTACCCAGCTGAAAAAGTCTTCATTTGTGTTTATTTCTTTGTCCTGTACAGGCCAAAAAAAAAAAAAAAAAATGAAAAGCTTGCTGAGCAGCAAGATACTTAGACATTACTTCAGGATTAATAACTCCAGATCTCTCCAGAATGAGTTAACAGCTACACTGCACTGGTCCGACTATTTTGTGTTGAATGAAGTAGCCAGGGGAAGTGAAACAAGAATATCAATGCTGTTCAGAGAACAGCAGTGGTGCTCAAACATTTGTAAGACTGGAAGGAGGGAAAACTCAGTGCATTAGCTACCCTAATATGAATGTCTTGCCATTCTCTGTACTTGCCTTTCTTAAATATCCAATGACATTCCACCCACTAACTCTGCCCCTCTTTCCAACCACCAATAACACCACCACTTCCCCTCTAGCAAGCACTCTGCTTTTGGCATGGAGAAATAAGCATCATGCCTCAGGGAAGCTATGAAGAGTATGTTTAGGAGAGGCATTTGCTACACGCAAGGTTCAAACTGGGGAAAAATAGAGGTGGTGGTACCCACTGAAGCTATCGCCATAGATGAAGCCCCATTCATAACCAAAATTCTGCCCACTTTACACTAACACTCCCAGATACTATGATGATAGACAGATGCCATCATGGTCACAGTCTAAACACACCAAACCTCACAGATGCCAGTGACAGAGACCTGGGGCTGCTCACTGCGATTTCATATCCATATCTGGAGCCATGCTAATGTGTACAAGGGTATCTGTTACTGTGGTCCCACACTGCCATCTGGGCTGACCTATGGTCCTGCACTCGGGTCTGATGTCTTTCACTGGGGTCTCTCATTGGGAGTGGTAGGGTCCCACTATGGTGTTCCGTACTAGGGTTTCTCACTAGTATGTTCCAGGGTCTCTTGCTGAATTCACGCATCCTACACAGTGTTCTTGAGCCCCCCACTAACTTGTGCTGGGGTGGACTCCCCTTCTTAGGCAGCTGCTGCTGCTCCTCCCAGGTGCTGGCAGACAGCAGGTGGTGCTCAGTAACTGCTGCAACACCAACAGCTTTCTCCTTCAGCTGCCACCACACAGGGAAGGGTATGGCAGTGGCTAAAGGTGGACCAGCAGTGTTGTCTCTGCTGATGGCTGGTTGGGACACAAACGGCCTGATCTGGGCCTCTCCTGTCAGTCACAAGCAGCTGCTTTTCTGAACTTTTGAGCACACACAGATACAGACTGAGGGAATATTAGAGGATGTGGTATAATTTTGCCTTCCCACATGACCATTGTGATAAGAAGGGTAATTTCCTAACCTGAAGCTCGTGGATTTTAGGGGGACCTGAAATGCTCTTCATTTACTTTATTTCCCAGCTTCTGGATTATTGTGCTTATCACATTGTGACACATTCATACAGAGTGGATAGATGGAAGAGCCATAAAGAAAGCCAAAGAAAGAGCAAGATGGCCAGCAGACCAGGGCCATAATCAGTAGTGCTTTTTATGAAACAAAGACTTTGGAAGGCTGGTGTCTGTATGCAAAAATCTGGAGACTTTACAGATACTAAATAGCATGAAACGCCAAATATAAAGTTACCCAATCTTTGTCATTCCTTCCTTACAAACAGGCCTTGGAAATGAGGATGACATTTCAGGAGGTGCAGTCATTTATTTACAGTTTCTTTTTGGCGAGTATATATTGCACTTACCGAGTGGGGGAGGGAACCAGATGATAAAGTCTAATAGGACTTTTCCGTCTCTCTGACTTTACTCTCTAAACCCACAGCCGACAGGAACTTGAGTCAGATCCCCAAAGTACTTAGAATGTAGCATTTCTTCTTCTTGTGCATGGACATAAGGAGTTGTTTAGAGCTACAAGGATTGAAATTGATTTTGTATTCTCTCTTCCTCGGGCCCTTGGGGATTGAATGACAAACAAAGAAGAGACTGTGAGTTCTGATGTTTGGAGGGAGGGTAAATAATTAAAAACTGTTCAGTGTACAAGAGGAGTTCTCAAGGTTGCTGTTGCACTGATAACAAAAGCTTGTAATTAATGGAGTTACTTTGTTTTGCAGCTTATATAGAAATATGGCTTGTTTGTGGTGTTTAAAACGTTTAGTTATTCCATTTTGAAGCATAAATTGGAAAAGCAGAGCATTCCCCTGCCGCTCAAGCATTTTGGATGGGGAGGAGAGGAGGGTTTGGATAGAAAAAATATGATCTGTAATAGTTAAGGGGGGAAAATAAAAACCTGAACAACACACAGTGGAGCAGAAATCCGGAAAAAATAGAAGAATCGTGGGAATAAGCAAGCTGTAGCAAAGCTTGAAAAGGCTTCATTGTAAAAGTAAAAAGACCTCTATAAGAAAAGGAAGATATGGCAACCACAGCAACATCTGCTTCTCCAGCTATATTATCTCATTCCCCTGGGCTATGTTTTACTTCTTCCAAATAAGTGAGTTTAATCCCTTCCACTGACTAGTCCTAATGCCACATAGTAAAGGACAATGTTAAAGAAGAGCAGCAGAAGAGCAGTTATAATGGTAACTCTGTGCTGTGCAGAAGATTAAATCAGTGTACTGGGGTGGGGGGGGGGAAGTTGTGTGGATGGGAGGTGCGTCACGTATCTGACACCTGCTTAGTGGAGTCTAATTGTGAAGAGTCTACGTAATTCCTTGAGGGGTCACCCCCCCACACACACTTCCTTTTTCATTTTATAATTACATTAACAAGTGCAGTTATGTCTACAATACACAATCATTTTAACAAGTGTATCAGTAATCCAGCACGCAGTTAGTGAAGTGCAATAGCAACAGTACGGCACATAATTATGCATTATGGAGTGCTGAGATTCTAAGCCAAAGAACTTAAAAAATATTAAAACTTTATAAAACATGTTTTTCTCCTTATCTCAAAAACTATATAAGCTTGTCAAAACTTCCATCATCTTACATTTATGTGAAGGATTACAAGTTCAAAATTAAGAGCCCTACTCATATAACAAGGTTCAGTGTTATATCTTTGATGGTTTCCCTTGGGGCTTTAGAAGAGCCCACATAAGTAGTGACATGCAACAATACATGTCTAACCAGTGGTAGTGGAGGGAAACACACTTTCTGTTTAGAGAACTTTGAAATGATTGCTGATTTTGCAGTGAATTTGATGCACAGCATGTTAACCACAATAAAAGAACATACTTGTACACAGTACATTAAGAGGTCAGAGGAGCATGCCTTCACCTCTGTGTTAGATCCAAATTCAAAGAACTGACATCCATTCCTCTCTCATTGAGTGTAGTTAACGTAGAACACTATGGAAAACTTCGCGGTTTCAAACTACATAGCAGGAAAGCTAGTGAGAAAGAAAAAGGAAACCTGAGGGGCAAGTAGTAGAGATATGAAAACATCTATTACCTAATTGTGGAGGAGGCTGATCACTGGTAGTATTAGTGCAGCCACCGATTTTTCTTCACAGTAATTCATCTGCAGTGCCTGAAAAGTCACTCTGGGAACAGCTGCCAGATGTTGTTTAGATGAAGGTGACAGAAAATGTTATAATGCTAGATGAATCTGGCATATGTGCATCACATATAATAAAGTTCTACCTGCAAGAGCAGTGCTAATTATGCAAAATAGCAAGCCTCTAGTATCAGGCCAACAGGAGAGGCTATGGCCAGCATTAAATAAACAGCATGTAATGCTGCATCTCGCTGAGTGTTCACTCTGAACACGTCTATAATATACCTGAGACATTTACAGGCAATAGAAAAGAGTGCATGCTGGAAAATAAAAAGTTGCTAACCTAGAAAACATTGCATTTCATGTTTTTTTCAGCCAATCCAGTTTGGTGAACTGGTAGAGCTAGTAAAAAAAAATGGTGTTGGGGGAGTCAAAAATCAAAGATTTTATGAAATTTCAAAGTCAGGTTTATTCCACATGTTTCCAAAAGGAAACTTTCATTTACTCAAAGTTTTACTGTCACAGGGCACTTCTTCAGCTGCCCAGTGAGCAGGACTGCCTAGCCTGTTTTCTTGGCCTCCCAATCTCAAACACACACAGTAGGTTTCTTTTCTAGCACATATAACTTAAGTCTTCTTTTTCCAGACAGGACAGGACATAGCACAGGTGTACAGCAGGAGGGAACCTTTCACACAGGTCCTCTTTACCCAGCTCATTCTCAGAGCCTTCTACCTGTCTTTACTAAAGTTTGTCTGAGCCAATTGTCTCATTAGCCCAGCAACAACCACCAGTCTCAATAATCCTCGGTAGAAACAGGTTGATTGGTTCCAATTAAGCCTCCAGCCTTCTCTGTGCTGCAACAACTTCAGTGACCAGGCTGCTACAACTAGCACTCTGTCACTTTTACGCAAAATATTTTTATCAACAATTTGTGGGTTTTTTTTTATTTTTTCTTATTTTCTTGTCCTTCTTTTCCCCTCTCACTCTTGTTTTTCTTTATCTATATCTAACACTGTCACTGAAAATGAGGGGCAAATGAAGAGAAAACAAACCAAAAACAGGACAAACATGAAAACAACCCTACATTTTTCATTTTCCCTCTTTGTTGAAAAACTGGAAAAGTGCAAAAAAAAGCAAACATATTTAAAAAAAAAAACACGTTAACTATTTGGGATGATATTTTCCATGCATGGTGTCCGCCTCAGGCAGAGCTTTTTTTAGAATATTTCAGCCAAAATGGTTCAGATGTTTCTGACAAGGAGACTAGTGAAAAATAGGTTGTTTTGTCCATGTTACAAATTTCTGGGGATCTTTTATTTGAGAAACTCTTGTTCCCCTCTCTCTCCTTTGCTCTCAGTAGCCCTCTTCCACCCCCATAGTGCTCAGGCAACAAGAAGGAGGAAGCTGTCTGATTCAAATGCATAGAGGACAAGAGCCAGACCTGGAGATGAGGAGTAGATTGGGACAAGGTGTTCTGGAGAAGGAAACTGGGACTGGGAGTTGAAGTGAGGGGAGACTGGAGAGCAAATGGAGGAGACTTGGAGAAAGTAAGACTGGGATGGTGAGTCAGGAGTCAGAGCCTACAATTTGCTGAGCTAGGACTGTGGTGGAAAACCTGAAGAATGGAGACTGACTAGGTGATGAGAATGGTATTGGGATGAAGAGGCAAAGTGAGAGATATGATAGGGAAAGGTTTGGGGGCCTGGGAGGAAGGGTCCATGCTTGGCAGGTAACATGAAGAAGGATGTTTCAGTAGAGAACACTCCCTTCCAGATTCAGGAATTGAGCCTAAGATTTCTGAGTCTCACCACACTCAGCAACTATCTGTGAAATCCATTGTCTAAATGTCTCATCCCCTCTAGTGCTGGTCCATACAGCAGATGACTGCCTACTTCTTCATCCAGTTACTGCATTAGTTCAAGTGGCTAAGATCTGTGTGGTGGATCTAATTATTTCAACATATTCCTGATGACCTATGTGGGTGCCAATACAATGCCACATGAAATAATTTCTTTTTTTCAAATTGCTTTTTAAAAAAACCTAGGAAATGACATATTCCCCACCCTATCCCCCCCAAAACAACCTATGTTAAAAGAACACTATTAAAGTTGCAAAGTCAAGCACTCAAAAGTTAACTTTAATTCTGGCATTTCTTATCTGACACAGGGGTTTTTTTTTTCTTTTTTTCCAGACTTAGGACCAACAACCAACACTCTTTCGAGGTGTCTGAATTAGCACTTGGGTGTCTAACACTGACATTTTCAAACTTGGTTACCTAAAATTAAATACCTAAATCCAAATTTAGCCACCTAAATAAAATCATAGGAGATGCACACGCTCACCTCCTATATATCTATCTAGGTAAAATTCCTTATTAGCATAGTATCTGAGCACATACCAATGGGTGTGGGGTGCCTAACTTTAGACATCTGAATTTGAAAATTTTGATTTAAGTATCTATCATTCTAGGTGCCTGAAAACACATGTTAACACTTTAAAAACTCAGATTTGTTAATAGAGTCCACACACAGACAGACTATTCTGCCTTACTCTCTTTGTCTGTCCCTATCTTGTGAGCATTAAGCATATATCCAATTTTCTCTATATTTTTTTGCCCGATTGCAGTACTACCCGCCAAATGTACCAGCTCACATAGTACTATTCATTTATATGTATACCTGGTATTTCTGATTCTTCAAGTCTTATTAGAAATTGGTTCAGTCCTTTCTGCACTGGTTGCTTCTTCAAAGGCTCCTTTCCAATGACACTTCTGACTTTTGGGGAAAAATAATAAGAACATAAAAAATATTATACTCCGAGTGAAAAAGTTATTTTAAAGTTAATGTCATAACCCAGGTTTTTCAACAATCATTTTGTTGAACTTGGAAAATGGACATTGAAGTTCAGTTGTTCTAGGTTTGAAAATGTATCAGTGGCTCTTTAGCGTGTGATGTTCAAGAGCCAAAAGAAGTAAGGCACCGATCGAAAATAAAGGGGACTTGGGCAAATAACTCCCTTGAGCCCCTTTGAAAATCTCAGTCTTAATCGATGTTAGCAGTTACTATGGGCTTGTATGGAAAGAATTATTAAACAGGGTGATGAATGACAAATGTCTTGAGCCAGAACTAAAGGGTTGACATGGACAAGACAACTATGTTAACCTCTAGGTCAAGATTTTTCAGAAATTACTAGTGATTTGCAAGTGCCTCAATTTTTGTAGGCTCAACTTTAGTTTCCTTAAAAGGGCTTGGTTTTCATTGGATGGATGCTCAGCACTTCCTGAAAATCAGGTCCCTTTAAAATGCCTCAAGTTTGGCACTCAGTAATGAGGTGCTCAGTATCACTAGTCATCGTTGAACATCTTGACTGCAGATGATGGGATTGTTCATTTATCTGGTTATTCTTATACAGTCATTAGAGATCGTTTTGTGGGAATTCAGAGCTAATGATCCATTCTGAAGCCAGTACAGCCACCCACACATTTTCCTGGAATAAATCCAAACACAATCTTAAAAAAAAATTAATAAAACCAGCAATAAAGAAGACCTATAACTTCTCCTGGCAAGGCTCCCAAGCTTTTCGCAGGCACAAAAATAAATAAAATATGAAACTGAGAAATGTGTTAGCAACCTTGCAGATTCTCAGAGGATATTGTGAGAAAGCAGGCACTGATATTTGAAAAGAAGGTCTGAAGTTTTCTTTTAATTGAAAAACAAAAGCATATGAGCTGATATATTCAATGTAATAAATACTTTGGAAAATAAGAAGTTAAAATACAACTGGTAAAATAATACAATAAACACAAGACTGATAGCTGCAGAAAGACTTTATCTATGAACACTGTCACCACAGTTACATTAAAATGATCAATAAATGCAATCCAATTAACATGCATGCCCATTTCATTATATGTCAATCATTGTTAGTAAGCATTCTTTATTTCAGCAGTTATTCCATTACTGGAGTGCCAAGTAATCTGTTACAGACAGAGGTCTGTCAGGGTTACATGATAAATCCCCTTACAGAAGAGAGGGTTTTTATTTTTAAAAAAACCACAACAACAACAACAACATGGCAATTATTATATTTAAGTTTGATTATTTCCCCGGTAGCTGATGACAGCAAAATTTTTCTGCTTTGAGTTTTATCTCTATTGCCTCTGCAATGCTAATAAAAATAAAAAGCAGGACAAAATTATTTCTTGACACTTATGTCAGCAGATATGACTCAGAATTGACACAGTGAACAATTCTGATGATTAAGAAATTACAATATTTATTTAGCCACTTTTGAAAGTAGAAAAAAAACTGGTTCACCTACCACACAATGGAGTCCTCCCCAATTCTGATTACATAGCCCACAGCCATTTTATGAATGTGAATGCCTTTCACATGTATATTTCTCAGTCCTGCTTTCCACAAAAAGAACTAAGCCACCCTAGTATATACAATTTTTAACAATAATTCATATTTGACAAAGTTCTAGATCCAGACAAGTCACTACTCAACTAGGTCTGCTCAGCTGCTGCCCTTGAGTAGAGGTTTCTCTATTTGATTCACTTCTGGATCATCAAATCCTAAAAGGTGTTTGGGCTCCTGTGCAGTAGGTTTAGAACTCTTCTCAATATATCTCCTTCCATTAAGATGTGATGTCTATACTAATACTGGCATTACATGGCATTTCAGCAATGCGTGGAAATAGCTGAAGACACCACTTGTTTTTTCTGTACTGAATACCTTGATAAGTTTCAACTATGTTGGATGTCAGCATACGTTTTTGTTAGTCTATCACTGACTAGTGATGACAATCTTGTTGCAGTTCTCATCTATGGCTATGCATATGACTCTGAAGTCCAAATCCTGATGCACAGAGTTGGCTGCACTGAGGGCATGCAATGTCTGTATCTATGATGTTTGATGATGCAGCAGTGTGGCACCTTTCACATGCAGCCTGGAGATGATTTCATCGATCCTGCTCAAATCTGTTATAGCTGGTCTTGTCAGAGACCACCAGTGAGTCCTGGTCTGAGCCATTTGCTCGAATTCTTTGAGATTGATGCCACTCCACTGGTAGGGTGACCAGATAGCAAGTGTAAAAATCGGGACAGGGGGTGGGGGTGGAGGGTAATAGGTGCCTATATAAGAAAAAGCCCCCCAAATTGGGACTGTCCCTATAAAATCGCGACATCTGGTCACCCTATCCACTGGAGACTGCTCTTTGGGTTATCTTTGAAGTGCTTATAAGGACCACCCTTCTTTCTTTTGTCCTGACTCAGCTTCCCAGACAAGATCTGTTTTGGGAGACGGTGGTCTTTCATTCCGATGACATGTCCACTCCATCTAAGTTGTGGTCTCAGTAGCATTTCCTCAATTCCGGTTGTGTTTGCTCTCTCAAGGACTTTAATATTGGTCACTCTGTCCAGCCAGCAAAAGTTTATTACTGGGCGGAGGGAACAGGTGAAATTGCTGAAGATGTTCAATGTGATGTCTATAAAGAATCCACATCTCAGATCCATACATGAGAGATGTTAGAACCACTGCACTATAGATCTTCAATTTGGTGGAGAGACGAATGTTATGTTGGTTAAGGACTTTTGTTCAGAGATGGCCAAGGGCCTGGCTGGCTTTACTAATTCTGAAGACAATTTCCTTATCAAGAGAACTGATGATGCTGCCCAAATACTTGAATTAATCCACATTTTTCAGCTGTGTGCCTTGGATCAAGATGGATGGTGTTGGGGCACTAGAATGAGGTGCTGATTGGAACAAGACCTCTGTCTTCCTGAGACTGATGGTGAGGCCAAAGAGCTGGGATGCTTCAGGAAATCTATCAATGGTGACCTGAAGGTCATCATGTCTATGGGCCATCAAGGCACAATCATCTGCAAAAAGTGCCTCGATGAGAAGTCTCTCCAGTGTCTTGGTTTTAGCCCTGAGTCTTTGAAAATCAAAGAGGGAGCCATCAAGTTGGTAGCAGATGTATATCCCCTGATCCAAGTCCCTTGTGGGATGGCTGAGGATATAGGCAAAGAACAAGTTGAACAGCACTGGAGAAAGTATGCAGCCTTGCTTCCTCCATTTGAGATTTCAAATGTGTTAGGAGAGTTACTACTGGAAAGTACTTGCACTGTCATGGAACAGATGGATGATTTGTATGAACCTTCTTGGGCAGCAAGTTTATCTGCTGACCCTATCAAAAGCTTTGGTCACGTTAACGAAAACTGCATACAGGTCCATGTTCTGTTCTAAATATTTTTCCTGGACCTGCCTTACAACAAAGGTCATGTCACAGTACTTCGACCTGGTCTGAAACCACACTGCATTTCAGGCAGATTCTCCTCAGATATGTTTCCAATGAATCTGTTCAGTAGAATGCAAGCTAGTATTTTCCATGCTGTACAGAAGAGACAAATGCCTCTGTAGTTTCTGCAGTCAGCTTTGCAGACTTTGTTTTTGAACGGTGAAACAATAATAGCATCTTTGAAATCCTGTGGCATTTCTTTTTCCTCCCAAATGCTACTCAAGTTTTTTTGAAACACCTCAATAGCCTTTGGGCTTGCTACTTAGTACAGTTCTGTTGGAATACCATCCTTTCCGGATGTTTGGCTAGAGTTCAATTGTTTGATGGTTTTCATGACTTCTTCAACTGATGGAGGGAGGTTGAGATCCTCTTTGATGGGTTTCTCGGGTTATTGGTCAAGGACATGCCAATTGACTGTGGATAGACTATTGAGTAGACTATTTAAGGGTTCAGACCATCTCTGCATGATTCACTCCTTGTCTTCTATGAGGGTTATACCATCTGCTGACTTCAGGGGACTTGTGCCAGATTTGAGAGAGTCAAGGAGCATTTTTTTTTGTATCCACGTAATGCTGAACTTCAGTAGTTTTCCTCTCCCACCACTTATCCTGCATTCTCCTCAGTTCAGACTGGGCCTTGCTCTGTAGTAGGTACTTCAATCTATCTTTCTTTGAGATGGAAGTGAGTTTATTTTATTTTGACATTTAACAAATGCTTTCTGCCTGTAACTTAGGAGTTTGGAAATGCCCTTGTTGTTCTCAATGAACCAATCCTGGTGTACCCTCTTCTTTGGCTGGGTCAATAATCACATATTCAGACTAGTTCCATTTTCCTGTTAGGTTGCCAGTGATTGGCAGGAATGAATAAAGCTGGTCATCAAGTGACTGCTGAAACTGCACCTGATAGTTAATTGATTCGGCTTTGCTATGTTGAAGTTTGTCTTTTGAGCTTGGAGCGCTTGAGCTGTGAAAGGACTATATGCAGGTTGAGTACTGCTCTTACCAATCTGTGGTCTATCCAGCATTCTGCGCCACGCATGGCCCTGGTAATTTTGATGTTGCGGATGTCTCATTGGCAGGTGATAACATAGTTGATGAGATGCCATTGTTTGGACTATGGGTGCAGCCATGCCTTTGTATATTCATCATTTTGCCTAAAGAAGGTGTTAGTGATCCGCAGACTAAGTTCTGCACATTTACAAAAGAATAGGAGTCTGTTGCTGTTCATCTTTCCCACTCCATGTCACCCTATCACACCTATCCAGTCACTGCTGTCTCTACCAACTCTAGCATTGAAGTCTCCCAGCAGGATGACCTTGTCATATGCAGCGGTTGATCTGAGGCTGGAGTCCAGGTCAGAATAGAACTGCTCCTTGCTTTCTTCTGTGCTGGTCAGTGTAAGTGCATCGGCACTGATGTCACTGACATGCCAAAAAGGATTCAGGGGAAATCGAAGTTTCATGAGCCATTCATTCAGGCCAACAGTGAGGTCCGGAAGTTGTTTCAGGAGAGATACTCTTATTTCAAATCCAACTCCATGGATCCTGTCTTAATCCTCTGCTTTTCCTTTCCAAAAGAAAGTGTAGTCACCTCCTAGCACACTGATGGAACCTTCTCCAGAGCAGTCTAGTCTCACTTAGTACTGCAATATTAATATTGTAGTGGGCAAATTCTACAGACACAAGAGCTGTTCTTCTCTCAGGCCTTCATGCGTCCATAAGGGTGCAGACATTCCATGCTCCTAGAATGAGACTTTTCTTCTTTGTTGTTTTTTGACTGCTGCAGGATGGTCTGTCAGCCTCAGTAGTCTGGCCAGATGTTATGGGGCACCTTTTCTATCCCCTTTCCCTTAAAAAGGGTGAGGAGTGCTATCCTAAAAAGGATTGTTCAGTTGCCTGGGATGGCACCTGGGAATGGCTGCTAGTCCCAAGCTGCCTACATGCAGGATTGTGGCTGCGACTTCCAGTGGTCATCTCCACCTGTCGCTTTGCTGCACCCCCATCGCCACAGGACTGGGATTAATGATATAATGTTAATGATGATGAGATTTGATTAGATGATGTTAATGGGATGAGATTTGTTAGGAAACCCATGTGGAAACTTTTGAGTGAGAAAGCAATTGCACAGCAATCCCAATCTCTCAGATGTGGAAGTCAGATTCTAAAAGCATGAAGGATTGTTACGGCTGGGGACATTCTTAGCTTTAGTAGGTGACCTAGACATGTCCAGTGCCTTGTCATGCTCTCCGCGCCCCACAGCACGTTGCTGAACTGCCTTCATGGCCGTTAAATCGCAAGTTGATTTTCTCCTTCCAGGCCACCGGAACAGTCTTCATATGCTAGAGAAAGACAAGTTCCCTATCTTGCTGAGGGTAAAAGACCCATCGGCTACCCTACCTGGTTTAGCCCTCTCGTTGAAGTGGCTTACTGGGATGTAGCCACTGTTGCCTGAAAACAGCTACTTGGAGCCACAGATAAGAGCTGGTCATAGGTGGGGACCAAAGGGAATGAACTACCCCCTAAGGAGCATGACACGTTCCTCCAATAGAGGATGTCAGAATACAGATATAAACAAAATGCCACCCACCCACCCACATCAATGGGTGGGATAAACTGATGGGCCAGCAGTGAAATGGGGACAGTCCCAGTAGCAAGGGAGGGAGGCACTGGCCAAGGGACAATAGATGAGACTCCCGGCACCCATTGGGTAGCTGGGAGGAGAGGGGTGCTCATTGGCCAGTATTCAGCAGCTCCTAAAATTTAGCCCTGAACAGGATCCTGTGGATCCTCTTTCAGCAGCCCACCCTATCCACCCAAACTAGGAATGGGAAACTGGCCAGACAGATGCTATGGGTCTAGCCCAGGGGTCGGCAACGTTTGGCATGCAGCTCGCCAGGGTAAGCACCCTGGCGGGCCGGGCCAGTTTTATTTACCTGCTGACGCAGCAGGTTTGGCCCATCGCGGCCCCCACTGGCTGCGGTTCGCTGTCCCGGGCCAATGGGGGCGGCGAGAAGCCGGGGCCAGCACATCGCTCGCCCGCGCCGCTTCCCGCCGCCCCCATTGGCCCAGTTTGATGCCTACCCTATACCCCGCATAGATGAATTAGCAGACCATCTGGGGAATGCCCGGTACTTAACGACCTAGACTTGACCAAGGGGTACTGGCAGATTCCCCTAGCTGAAGATGCAAAGGAGAAGACGGCGTTCTCTACACCAGAGGGTCTTTTCCAGTATACAGTCCTTCCTTTTGGACTACATGGGGCCCCAGCTACCTTTCAGCGCCTCATGGACAAGTTATTATGCCCCCATGCCAGCTATGCTGCGGCCTACTTGGATGACGTGGTGATTCAGACCCCAGACTGGGAAACCCACTTAAAGAAGGTGGGGGCGGTCCTTGATACCTTCAGGCGAGCTGGCCTTACGACAATCCCCATTAAGTGTGCTGTGGGGTTCACAGAGGCCAAATATCTTGGCTACATGGTAGGAAAAGGTCTGGTGAAACCTCAACTGAACAAGTTAGAGGCCATCCAAAATTGGCCACGGGCAAGTAGTAAGAAGCAGGTCTGAGCATTCCTAGGGGTGGTGGTGTATTACCAGCATTTAATTCCCCATTTTGCCACAAGGGCAAGTCCCCTAACGGACTTAGTGAAGGCCCGTGGTCCGGATCCAGTCAGATGGTCCAACGCAGCAGAGAGGGCATTTGCAGACCTATGGACTGCCCTCTGCAGTAACCCCATATTGATAGCCCCGGATTTCACCAAGGACTTCATCCTTCAGACAGATGCATCCGAGGTGGGGCTAGGGGCTGTCCTATCGCAGATGGGCTGGAGAAGGGGAACATCCAATTCTCTACCTCAGCAGGAAACTCCTTCCGAGGGAACAAAAATACGCAGTGGTAGAGAGAGAATGCCTCGCTGTAAAATGGGCCATGGAAATGCTGCGTTACTACCTGCTGGGGCGCAGATTTGTCCTCATGACCGACCATGCCCCTCTTCAATGGATGCAACGGAACAAGGAAAAGAACACAAGGGTAACCAGGTGGTTCTTATTCCTCCAACCTTTCCAGTTCCGCATACAGCACAGAGCAGGGAGTCGCCATGGCAATGCCGATGGCTTATCACGTGTACACTGTCTGGCGTCCCAAGCTGCCCAACCCCTTGGAGTTGAGCAGGGGAGAGGGATATGTGATAGACCCAGACCAGTTGGGAACAGCAGTGTAGCAGAAGGGAGATATACTGGTCACTGGATAAGTAGTTTTCTGTTCCCTGAGTGACCAGAGCAGGGGCTGCTCCAGGCTAATAGACCACCTGACTCCAATTAACCTTCTAAGTGTCAGGTGAGGCAGATAAGCACCTGACTCTAATTAAGGACCCTCTGATGCTATAAAAGGTCTCACTCCAGTCAAGCCAGGGGGAGCCAGAGGAGAGGAAGTGAGTGTGAGGAGCTGGGAGCAAGAGGCACAAGGAGCTGAGAGTGAGAGAGTGAGGGTGTGCTGCCGGAGGACTGAGGAGCACAAGCATTATCAGACATCAGGAGGAAGGTCCGGTGGTGAGGACAAAGAAGGTGTTGGGAGGAGGCCATGAGTAAGTAGCCCAGGGAGTTGTAACTGTCATGCAGCTGTTACAGGAGGCACTATAAACAGCTGCGGTCCACAGGGCCCTGGGCTGGAACCCGGAGTAGAGGGCGGGCCCGGGTTCCCCCCATACCTCCCAACTCCTGATCAAACACAGGAGGAATTGACCTGGACTATAGCTTCTACCAGAGGGGAAGGTCTCTGGACTGTTTCCTGACCCACAGGGTGGATCTGTGAAGCAAACAAATCCACCAATAAGCGCAGGACCCACCAAAGTAGAGGAGGAACTTTGTCACAGTAGGAATGCTCATGGTACCTAACTGTGGAACTCTGATGGTATTGGTTACTTGTCGTAACTTGTGCCCAGTTTCCAGTGAAGGTAAGAGAATAAAATGATTAGTTTCCAGAGGTAAAAAACTTGGGATTTTGGAGATGAGCTTTGGGCTCATGGGATAGCATCAGACCTTGTGGCATTTGTGGGCTGAGGTCAGACCTCGTGGGATCAGGTCTCTACCCTGATGCACTCAGAGAGCTGAGTCCTGGGGAATAGGGGATAGATTGAAGAGAGCCTACCCCCATGTTGTAGTGCCAGTTATAGGTTATATGATAAGGAGCCCATGCACTGGAACCAATTAAATTCCTGGTATAGGAGAGCATGGTTGATGGGTTCCTCTTCCTTGTTTTAAAAGTTGTGGCCTGCCACTTAATTGCATGCATGTATCTATTGCATTTTGACACTGTGTCCACATCAACTTGTGGCATCCAGCTTCTTTCCTCATCCAGTTTTATAGTGGTTTAACATTAGGTAATTCCAGGATGCATTCAACTGGTAAAAGAAGAAAGCCCAGGATCTCTTAGATTTGACATCTCTCAGCCTTACATGCTTTCAGTAGGCTCTCTTAAGAGCTTTGACCAACAGTGTCCATTTCTTTCATATAGATCTAGCGCCATCCTTTTTCAATACTCAGCGGATAATGTCTTCAGTATAAAACATTAATTAAGTTGTATCTTTCTGCAAGACCTACATGATTCCGCTTTGCATGATAGGTCCTTCCCTATGTTGGACCATCCCACAAACATTTGGGCTTGCTCACATTTTAAGAGATCCTAGTGTGCACCATGTCTTTTTTTTCCTAATAGTTAGTACTGCAAGAACAGTGGCACTACAGTACAATTGTCATGGATAATCAGACTGCCAAATCCTCCATCTTAGGAAAGATCTCTTCTCATTGAATTGAAGCCGAGGACCCCCCCTTATAAGTAACTGAGTCAACCCATTTCTTATCCATTATAAAGTTGGAGACAGTTTACCGTTGTTTATCAGCAGTGTTTATTTTAATCTGGTCTAATTTTTGTGGTGAGACTGGCAGACATTTTAAAATGGCATCCACATGTACTGTGAGTGTTAGCAACTCAGTTTCAGACATCTCTAGAAATGTCCCAGTCCATATTCTGCTGTGTTTAAATCTCAGCAATTGTTTGAGTAATCTTTGGAATGTAAGGGGATTCTTGTCTAGACCTTTACTGTTTGTTAATAGTACAAATGACATGTGATCTGTCAGAAGTCATTAAAACTTTGAGATTTTTCATGAACCTCTTGCATGTCATATATTTACCAAATTTTCTGGTTCTAGTTGAGTGTACCTGGATTTGGAGTCTGAAAGCTGTCGGGAACAATATGATTCAGATTTCCAATCATCTCCATGGAATCGGACTAGTACCCAACTAAGACCATTGCTGCTGCATCTGCTAAAACATCTGTACACTTGGGAACATGATACAAATATTGGCGATGTGTCCATTAGATTCTTTAGATCCTCACAAGCACATGGTTCCATGCTTTATCCCAGATCCACACAGAGTTTGTTTTGAAGAGTTCATAAAGAGCTTGGCCTTTTGACAGGCAGTTAGATAGGAATCTGTTTTTTAATGTATCCTACTGTGGAAGTGCATTAGTTCAGGTACAACTTTAAATGGTGGAATTTCACCTATAGCTTTGACTTTTTCTAATAAGCCTTCATTCCCTCTTCATCAGTCCCATGCCCCAAGAACTGAAGCCAAATCTATCACAGTATATATTTTTCTCCATTTAATTTTAATCAACAGACTCAGTTGACTTCAGTGCTTGTTATAACCTTATATCATACTCTTCCTCAGATTTCCCATAAATTAAAAGGTCATCCAAATAAACTTCACCTCTCTCCAGGCTTTGCAGACTCTTGCTCATTTTCCTCCAGGGGGATTACTTTGATGTGCTGTACTTGGAACTAAGTCTTAAATCCATTCAGTAACTGAAGCTGGGAGGCAGCATGATCTAGCAGATAGGGCACTAGACTGGAAGGCAGGATATGTGGATCTTAATCCCGGCTATGCTACTGACTTACCTTGGGCAAGTAGTTTCGTTTCTCTGTGCCTCTGTTTACTCTACTACTATTTATCTGTCTTGTCTATTTAGGGATAGGGACTATCTTGATCTATGGTGCCAGCCCAATAGGGACCAGATCTCAGCTGGGGCCTCTAAGTACTACTGGAATATTATTGGGAACTTTCATAATGGTCATTTCTAAATGAATAAGTCTGGACATACTAAAACAGGGGTCGACAACGTTCAGCACATAGCTCGCCAGGGTAAGCACCCTAGCGGGCCGGACCAGTTTATTTACCTGCTGTCGCAGCAGGTTCGGCCGATCACGGCCCCCACTCGCCGCGGTTCGCTGTCCCGGGCGGAGGGATGTGCTGGCCATGGCTTCCCGCTGCCCCTATTGGCCCAGGACGGCGAACTGTGGCCAGTGGGGGCCACAATCGGCTGAACCTGCCGTGTCAGCAAGTAAATAAACTGGCCCGGCCCGCTAGGGTGCTTACCCTGGCAAGCCGCGTGCCGAACATTGCCAACCCCTGTACTAAAATGATATTTATGTTGACTTGGCTAGCTTTGGCCTAATTTTGACACAAGTGTTGCCTTAGTGACCTTGTAATTGAATAAACTTGCTTACAGCTTCTGCTGTATAGGACAAAGGTAAGGTTTTGACCATAAGATCTGCCTAATTTGGAGGACAACAAACACAGAAAATATGCTGCCAAAAGGCAATAAGAGAAAAATAGGAAAAAGTCCCCATACAGAGTAAAGGGTAAAAGTGACATGGTCAAATGCATAATCAGTGGTAATAAACTAATTAGAAAAGAAAAAAAAATCACTAAAATATCATGGATAACAAACATACAGCAAACTGAAGCTTACACATGCATATTATATGGATTGTATAAGGCACATGATAGTCACAATATTTAATGGTGTTTACAAGAGAATGAATGAATATGTAAATTGGGTGTGTATAAAATGCGGTAGATTGTTGGGGCAGTTCGAGCTGTGTACAAGAAATCCATCCTGACCCATCTATGAGCCAGAAGAAAGTCAATGGTCATTTTCTGTATATATGTCATTAATTGCTTTAATAGTACTTATAATTGCAAGGCATGGTTTTGGTTCAAATAAAGCTTTGAATTAATAAACTTGATTGTCTTGGACCCAAGTGTGGGGTATTCTCACCCAACAAAATAAACAATCAGCAGCTGTAAAATGCAAAAAGCTGTCCATTAAACAGAGTATTTTGCTACCAGTATATTATACTTATCTTTCACGATTTGCACCGGCTGCCTGTGGGTTATTGGTATTAGCCAATACATGCATGTTAAGCAGAGCATATACCTTCTTAATGGCTATTATGCACTCAGTATATGTATGTACATATATAAAATGTTGGGAAGTTAGGTTAACTAATGCATTTTGCTCTCCCAACAATTCTGTTCACTCAAGTCAAGTATCCCACAACATTTTGCAAAGCTTTGGCATTAGAAAATAGAAAGCCTGGCAAAGACAAGCTACATAAATGGTGTGTCCCAGTGCAGGTTGGGATGTACCTTTACACCCAACTCGTTTGGAATGCAGAATCCAAAACAGAGATGAGCAAAGTACACAGCAAAACAAAAAGTTAAAAGAACTATTACGAACTTGTGGGTTGGATTTTAATCACATGTAAAGAGTTGTGTATATAAAGTCCTATTATAAATTCAATTATCAAATGCATATCTTGAAGCGTTCCTTGTGTAAGGGGAACACGCTGCAATGTAAGAATTGCTTCCTGGAATAAGGGAACATATGTCTCCTTTTTGTATTGCATTGTTTTGTCTTTAGATAATATATTTGGCTACATTCAACTATTTTGTCTCTTAAACATGAATGAACTGAGAGTGCAATCAAACAATTGGCTATACCTTTTAGTCAATACAGGATAGAGTTTAAGGTGTAGGCTTTGATCTACGAAGACCTAAATAGCCTGGTACCTGCATAGCTGAGAAGTTGCTTCTATCCCACATGTGACGCTAACATAGTTGTGATCAGTGCAGGTACTTGGACTGAAGGGCCTTTGACATAAGAGGGAGCTGCTGTCACACATTCTCCCTGAGGATATTTTGTCTTTTAAACTTTTTCTACACTTTGGTACAAAATAGCTCAAATATGTGGACATCTAGGGCAAGCTCTTTTGGGAGGTGAGAATCTTTAGGGGAGAGAGAAGTTGTTTGTCAAAGAAGGTTCCCAAACTTTTCCTCATTTTTATTTAACTAATAGGTTTGACTGGTTGCTGTTGTATGTGATGGAGATTGCTGTTGGTTTTCTTTCTGTGTTTTGGTGTGTTTTTAAACAATGCACAAATTTGCCTGGAGCTTGGCACTGGTAAATGCTGTTTCTGTTTGCTACAAATCTAAATAAATAAATGCATACCTAAATACAATAAATGTATGGGATGCTTGTGACGCTTAACAGGAGGAAATTAAAATAATTTCTGAATGGCATTTGAAAAGTGACCAGCTTGACATTGCCAGAGTGAAGAACCATCTGCCAGAATGAACTAATTACATCTGCTGAGAACTTTGTTTCACCAAAGATTAGGAGATTTATTGTGCTCTGCACCTGCTGAAAGATACAACCTAAATAGCACAGCATTGAGGGGTGGGAGGGAAAATTGACTTTTTTACATCACTTTGTGCTCTATGGAGGCAGTTAGAGACAAAAGACTTTAAAAAAAAAAAAAAAAAAAAAAAGGAAGTCAAAGACTGCTGAGGAAAATAGAAAGCAGCAGAACTCTGGCAAGTCAAGTGTAAAATTATAATTAGGCAGGCCAAAAAAGAATTTGAAGAGAAACTAGCAAATTACATAAAAACGAACATCAAAATTTTAACTTTATTAGAAGCAGGAAGCCCGCCAAACAATCAGCAGAGCACTTGGATGATTGAGATGGTAAAGGAGCACTCAAGGAAGACAAGGTCATTGCGAATAAGCTAAATGATTTTTTTTCATTGGATTTCACTACTGAGGATGTGAGGGAGGTTCCCACACCTAAGCCATTCTTTTTAGATGACAAATCTGACTAACTGCCCAAGATTGAGGTGTCAATAGAAGAGGTTTTGAAATAAAATTTATAAATTAAACAGTAGTAAGTGATCAGGAGCACATGATATTTATCCAAGATTTCTGAAGGTACTGAAATATGAAATTGCAGAACTCTTAACTGTGGTATATAATCCATTGCATGAATCAGCCTCTGTACCAGATGACTGGTGGAATGTAATGCTGCTGTACACTAATGTAATGCAATTTAAAAAAAAAAAGGGTTCTGAGGTGATCCTGGCAATTACAGCTCAGTAAGTTTAACTTCAGTACCAGGAAAATTGGTTGAAACTATAGAAAATAACAGAATTATCAGACACCTACATGAACATGATATGTTGTAGAAGATTCAACATAGCTTTTGTAAAGAGAAAGCATGCTTCACAAATCTATTAGAATTCTTTGAGTGGGTAGGGATCAAACAAACATGTAGACAAGTGTGATCCAGTGAATATAGTGCACTTGATCTTTCAAAAAGTCTTTGACAAGGTCCCTCATTAAAGGCTCTTAAGCAAAATAATTAGGGATGTCATGGGACAAGCAGGAAGGTCCTCTACTGGATCAGTAACTGGTTATAAGATAGGAAACAAGGGGTCAGGATTAACGGTCAGTTTTCACAGGGGAAAGAAGTAAATAGTGGGATCTCCCAAGGATCTGAACGAGGACCAGTGGTGTTCAACATCTTCATAAATGAGCTGGAAAAAGGGGTAAACAGTGAAGTGGCGAAGTTTGCAGATGATACAAAATTACACAAGTCAGGTAAGTCCAAAGCGGACTGAAGAGTTACAAAGGGATCTCACAAAACTGGGTGACTGGGCAAAAAAAATGGCAGATGAAATTCAGTGTTAATAAGTGCAAAGTAATGCACACTGGAAAACATAATTTCAATTATACATACAAAATGATGGAGGTCTAAATTACCTGTTACCACTCAAGAAATATTTTGGAATCATTGTGGTTAGTTCTCTGAAAACTTCTGCTCAATGTGCAGCGGCAGTCAAAAAAAAAATAATGAACACAATGTTATGAACCACTAGGAAAGGAATTGATAAGACCAAAAATATCATAACGCCACTCTAAAAATCTATGGTATGCCAACACCTTAGATACCGCGTGAAGTTCTGGTCACCCTATCTCAAAAAAACCGATATATTAGAATTGGAAAAAGTAAAGAGAAGGGAAACAAAATGATTAGGGGTATGGATCAGCTTCCATACAAGGAGAGATTAAAAAGACTGGGACTGTTCAGCTTAGTAAAGAGATGACTAAGAGGTGATATAATAGACATCTATACAATATGAATGATGTGGAGAAAGTATATAAGGAAGTGTTATTTAGCCCTTTCTCATAACAGAATCAAGGTACACCCAATGAAATTGATAGCAACAGTTTTAAAATAAACAAAAGGAAGTACTTCTTCATACAACACACAGTCAACTCGTTGCCAGGGGATTTTTGTGAAGGGCAAAAGTATAACAGGGTTAACAAAAGAATTAGACAAGTTCATGGAGGATAAGTCCATTAATGACTATTAGCCAAGATGATCAGGGACAGAGCTGACTGCTAGAAGCTGGGACTGGACAGCAGTGGATGGATCACTCAATGTATTGCCCTGTTCTGTTCTTTTTCTCTGAAACATCTGGCACCAGCCACTTTCAGAAGAGAGGATATTGGGCTAGATGGACCATTGGCCTGACCCAGAAATGAGATTCTTATATTTTTATGGATGTTGGGCTGCTGTAAGGGTCAAAATGAACCTTAATGTAAATTAGAGAATCCCTAGGGACTACTTTATATGGCAACCTCTTCACAGCTAACTACCGGATTCTCTGAAGCCCAGAATCTCTGTTGCACTGAGCACTATGAGCATGCACCCTCCTGCTCCTACATTGGAGTCTGTCAGCTGAAGTCATACAGAGCAACTTATGTCAGCCCTATGTTACTCCTATACAGTTGCCCCTTTATGGTCCACATTTGCCACCGGAATCCAACCTTCCATCTTTCACAGTGGACAGGATATAACATTCCCTCATTACTGCTTCACTGAGTCTTTTTAGGTCTATGTAAATACTGGCATGCCCATTTCTTTTCACAACACACCACTCTCTTGGTTCAGCTAGGTGCTCTACTATCCTATTCTCCATTCTAATACAGTTCGTCCTTCATTTTGGGAGGTAGAGAGATAGCCACTCTTCAGGCAGTTCTGAGTACTCTGACCTTCATTTTCAATAAAATCCACACAGGCAGGCCTTAAAGCAAGCCATTTTTCTGAACACCATCTCAGGTTCCTCTGTGTCTTTTTGGGTCCAATCCAACAATCCACTGAAGTCAATGAAAAGACAGGCCCAAATCAATGGCTGTGGTTTAGTCTCAGAGGTTGCTTGCCAAGGCCCAATTATTGACAGAAGTGTTAAGCACATATTCCTGGTTTCTGATGCTGGTATGGTCTTCAATTGATCCAGGTAAAATATCTGAATCAATTTTAAATTTAACAAGAGTGTTAAAAATCCTGAGATTAACGCTCCAAGCCTGTTCACAAGTATTGTCTTCGACGCAGATTCCAGGTGATAGGAATCTCTCCACCTTGACTGGGCTACATCTCTGAATCCTTTGCAGCAACAGAGGCACTGCCAGAGTCACCTCCCACTCTGGCCCTTGTGTGTACTCACTAAAAAGACCAGGTCAGCATAAGGGGGCTCTAAACGCATTGGTTCAGGCCAGGTGCCAGAACCAAACTGGTGCAAATCTGTGTGAACAATCACAACAGTAAACCAAACTTTTATTAGAATACAATATAATCTTTACAGTTAATTAGTCTCTCACTGCTTCTGCCTAGAATATCCTCTAGCCACGCTGCCTACTCTAGTTTTCAAATATAATCCCATGTATTCTCACAACTGCTAGACACACCACTGCAATCCTCAAAGAAACTGGAGCAAAGAAAATTCAGCATTGAACTCCAAGGTAGATTGCCTCACTTAAAACAGAGGCTGGACAGAGAATTAACTGCCGTAACGGACAGTCCTCAACGTTTTTATAGTCCATCATCCAGTTATTACAATTACAGGCACTACAAAAATGTTTCTACTAGAATAAATGCACCATGTGAAACAAATGCAGAGTAATCTGCCTGTTGCCATGTTAGCAGTGTCATGTCAACGCATGTCAGTGTCTATATCTTACAGTTTGCTCAAACAAAATCTGATATTGTTAGTTTAGCATCATATGAAAAAAATAAGTCATATAAAACACCATAACCAGGATTGAAGAAAAAAACAATTAATAAAAAGTAACTAAGCGAAGTGATGATAGCCTACTGGCTCACTTGTTTGCACTTGTGTGTTAACAGATTTATAGACCTACTTTCCCACCAGTTCTGCCAGTCATCATAGGAGCAGTAAGGGGTTTTCAGAGGACAAGAAGTAGACTAATGCACTCACTTTAAATAAAAAGTATTGTATTTTCAATGTAATAACACTTTCTCTCTCTCTCTCTCTCTCTCTCTCTCTCTCTTTCTTTATACACACACATATATATATATATGGCTTGATCAGCATAGCCTTTGCATGGGTGTGCTGGGACTGGAGAATGAGCAAGGGGTAATTACTTCCTGTGAACAAAGTATGTAGGTGGCATAGAAAAGTGGAGTGAAGGTTGGCTCATGGTTGTGCCTCTTCAGAACGCCCTATTTAGGCGGGGGAGACCAAGTAGTACCAGTCTAAGGAATGGTGCAGTTCACCTCCTTCTTCTGTCTGCCAGTGAGCTGAGTGAGGGAATGTCCTTCTCTAAAGCACCATCCCTGCTGGAACTCCCCTGGGTGGGTGTGGCTTTACCCCACTCAATATACATGCTGGATTGGAAAGTATACAGTCTGGCCCTACATGTTTGCAGCAGTTCTGTTAAAGAAGTGTTTCAGGAGATTTGTGAGTATTTGTCCAAGAACCTTTGAAAGACCCACAAACAACTGTGACTAAGTACATTCAGTAGAGCCTCTCTCAAGAGTCCTTACTGAGTCCTCATGTGAAGAAAATTTCCTTACTGATCCCATCCAGGGCTGGCTGATTCTTTCACTCCTGCTGAGACAGGTTAACTCCTTCCCACAAAATAAAGTCAAACTGCCACCCTGGCATTTTTCTCATGCCCTGAAGCTGGCAGTTCCACCATGAGACAAAAGGCTCATGGCTGTGCCACTTCTGGCCAACCCTGTATTAGCTGTGGTGTGCTGGAATTCATTCTTCACCCATCTTACACTGCATCCCACGAAGTGAGTATTCACCCACGAAAGCTCATGCTCCAATACGTCTGTTAGTCTATAAGGTGCCACAGGACTCTTTGCTGCTTTTACAGATCCAGACTAACACGGCTACCCCTCTGATACTTGACACCATCTTACACTGATTGCCTTCAAGACCTTAAAACGTAGGCACGTAATATCTGTATATTTACCAAAATAATATAATTTGCTGACACAATAAAATAGACACATTATTAAAGATTGAAAAAGCTTCATCTATTTTTCATAACCATTTAAATATGCATTGTATTCCCTTCTGTCTCTCATACTCTACACTGATCGCAAACAGGCATTCTCTACTGGAGCTTATATTGTAACACTCCCCTCAGAGCTGTTCTGGTGTGTCATCAGGCTGAATCCCCTACTCCAAGTTGTGGCGTGGACTTCTTATATAGCTAGTGTGTTGAAAACAGAGTTCTTCCTATTGCTATAAGCCTGCACTATGAATTTGCTGCTACTGCTGCAATTATTGTTCTGTCAGCCATTTCAGGATTCCTCCATTTCCCCCCTTGGTGCAGCGGGTGCTTGGATTTTCCACTTCTGGTACTAATGTGAATGGGATAAGTCCCTACTTTGCTCTCGATGGAGCATTGAGACCGTGAGTTAATGTCCAAATTTACCCCTCAACCTTGGGTCTGGCTTCATTGGTAACTCAAAACCACCACACCCAAACACCCTCACACTATAAACCTCAGATGAAGCATTCTCTCCAAGCTTGACTATGCCAACTGTAATGGGACCAGCTTTTGTTGGTGAAAGAGACACGGTTTTGAACTTGTATGGAGCTCCTCTTCAGATCTGGGAAAGGTATTCAGAGTGTCAGAGCCAAATACAAGGTGCAGCAGATTGTTAAGCGTAAGGCGTTAACACATGGTGCAACAGATGCATTCAGGGTGAAGTAGGCAGTTCACTTTAAAACAATGGTAACTTTTAAAGTTAAGTAGGTTTCCCAGGAAATCTCTAGCGGGAGGTTTACACAAATGTAGCCCCTCAGGTTATGCCAAAAAAATCAGCCTTTTGATGCTTTGCCCTGAGGAGAAACCCATTTTCTACAAATTACCTTTTCTCAGAGCAAAGATCCAAACTATGTAAAGGAGTGACTCACAGAATTATAGGTGTGTTTGTTCTGAGCCAATGTGGTTATGAACTTGTTACCACAGAATAACCGTTTAGTGGGGTTCGAAGGACTGTCCACCTGCAGAGCCCCTGTTAGAGTTATGGGGTAATTTTTGTTAGGCAATTAGCATGCATGTCATTTATTTTATTGTTTTGAATGTGTTTTCCGTGAAATGCTTTCACCTTAAATATAATGTGCTTGCCTAGAAAAAAACCTGTATGGTAACAATTGTGGGCAATTATGTTGTTTATACCCTCTGAGTGTCATGACAGGCACATGGGTTATCAGGCCTAGCAGGTAGGGACAGGCCTAGTGGTCAGAGGAGGAATTGGAGCTGGAAGTCAGCCAGGGGTCGGAGCTGGAGTCAGAAACCAGGAGTCAGGCCTAAGGTCAGAGCTGGAATCAGGAGGCTAGCCAAAAATCAAAGCTGGTGTTGTTGGTGTCACTAGGCATCACCCTAGGTAACTCGGGGGTTGGAAGACCCTAGAGTCAATGAAGCCCCCCCCCCGCTCTAAGCCAAAGTGAATCAAAGCCCCTGCATGTTAAACTTTATTAACCTCACAGGCCAGGAGCTGGGAAGCAGTAGTGATAAGGGAAACCTACATGCTTCTAGCTGAAGGACAAGATTGCTTGCAGAAAGAAACAGTGAGAACAAGCTGCACAGCCAAGGTCATATAATATAGCCAGAGGGAGAAAGGGGGAGAGGTGGGAATGGAGGAAGGGGGGTGAGAAAGGGCAGGGGGAGGAAGGGAAAGGGTTAGCTGCAAAACGTATAAAAGATAAAGGCCGCTTATGTTGGTGTGCTTGATTTGAGTCGTGCCTGTCTCCTTGCACCAGTTTGAGATCTCAAATAAACTTTGATTGCTTCTCCACCCTGGTGTGTTTATTGGTGTGATGCACACCGGGCAACGGACCCCGCTGTTGCTGTCCTCGGGCACTCTGTGCCGGCAACAGTTTCAAGGTTCAGGCATCAAGCATCGAGGTCAGAGTTAGTGAGGGGTCAAGTCAGGAATCAGTCAGAGATGAGATCTGGAGCCCAAAGGAGGGAATGAGAGTGGGATCTGTTGTAACGACAGGCTGCATACTGCTGGGTTGCGCAGACAGTTTACTGGAACTCCCTCCATTCTTAAATAGTTCACCTAGACCAAATAAAGGTCACAGGTGGTGTTGCCAGTCATGTCTTCCATAGTCAGCACTTTCCTGTGGTGCTTAGTCCCCCCAAGGTTTACAGCACATGGCTTGCAGCTCTGTCATGGCTGCCAGGTGACAATGTGGAATCCTGTAAACATGGGTTCTAGTGTTCCTGGATCCGTGTGCTGAGGAAGGAAGGCAAAGCAGGCCTGCTTAGGCAGTCTGACCTTCTGGAGGAATTCTCAGTGCAAGCAGGGAACTGTGAAGTTGAGAAAATCTCCCTCGTAACCAGAGTAAGATGCATGTCTCCACCTAAAAGCGGTAATGGCTTGGAGCCAGAAGCTTGAGAGAGGGTGCACTTGCTAGCCTATATAGGGTGATTACAGGTACAGTAGCCTTGAACTGTGACCCCACTGTGTCTCTCCAGGACCCATAGAGACACTCCCATCCTCATGGTATTATATCCTAGTTGTAACTGAACCCTCTTACTTAAGGTTGCCACTTGTCCAGGTTTTCCCAGGATCAACCTTTTAGTGGTAGCTATCCCAGGAAATCTGTAAGGGTGCTCAGTACACACTGCCATCTATCCAGTTTATGGGCTCAGGATCATCCATGATGTCCCATTTTTTGGCAACCCTTCACTTACCACTGTGACTTAGCAGTAGAGTTGGACAAAACATTGAAATTTTGAAATTGTTTATTTTCAAAATGTCAATAAAAAAAGTGAAATTTTCATTAAAAATATTTTGCTTTTCAACCACCTCTGCTCTGCAGTAAATTATTATCCTAAATCTTAATGTACCAGCAGGTAACTTAACTGAATATCTCTGCATTCCTGTAAAGATCTTTGAGTTTGCAGCTCTGTTACATAATATAAGACCTTTCACTGTCATTTTGAGAAACAAGAATTTCGAGTATTACCAAGGAAAGGACTACTTAAAATGAAAAAAATGACAACCAAAATGATGATTTAATATAAAATTTGGAGTCTCCTGACAGAAAATGACCAATGACAGCTTTCTCCAAGGCTTGTAAATGCTCTTCCTCTACCCTGAAGTCTCAGGAATAGCATTATTGTTTCAGCTGTTCAATTAAACTAGGGGTCAGCAATGTTTGGCACGCGGCTCGCCAGGGTAAGCACCCTGGCGGGCCGGGCCAGTTTTATTTACCTGCTGACATGGCAGGTTCGGCCGATCGTGGCCCCCACTGGCCGTGGCTCGTCATCCCGGGCCAATCACAGAATCATAGAATCATAGAATATCAGGGTTGGAAGGGACTTCAAGAGGTCATCTTGTCCAACCCCCTGCTCAAAGCAGGACCAATTCCCAACTAAATCATCCAAGCCAGGGCTTTGTCAAGCCGGGACTTAAAAACCTCCAAGGAAGGAGACTCCACCACCTCCCTAGGTAACGCATTCCAGTGTTTCACCACCCTCCTAGTGAAATAGTTTTTCCTAATATCCAACCTGGACCTCCCCCACTGCAACTTGAGACCATTGCTCCTTGTTCTGTCATCTACCACCACTGAGAACAGCCGAGCTCCATCCTCTTTGGAACCCCCCTTCAGGTAGTTGAAGGCTGCTATCAAATCCCCCCTCATTCTTCTCTTCTGGAGACTAAACAATCCCAGTTCCCTCAGCCTCTCCTCATAAGTCATGTGCTCCAAACCCCTAATCATTTTTGTTGCCCTCCGTTGGACTCTTTCCAATTTTTCCACATCCTTCTTGTAGTGTGGGGCCCAAAACTGGACACAGTATTCCACATGAGGCCTCACCAATGTCAAATAAAGGGGAACGATCACGTTCCTCGATCTGCTGGCTATGCCCCTACTTATACAGCCCAAAATGCCATTAGCTTTCTTGGCAACAAGAGCACACTGTTGACTCATATCCAGCTTCTCGTCCACTGTGACCCCCAGGTCCTTTTCTGCAGAACTGCTACCTAGCCATTCAGTCCCTAGTCTGTAGCAGTGCAGGGGATTCTTCCGTCCTAAGTGCAGGACTCTGCACTTGTCCTTGTTGAACCTCATCAGGTTTTTTTTGGCCCAATCCTCTAATTTGTCTAGGTCCCTCTGTATCCGATCCCTACCCTCTAGTGTATCTACCATGCCTCCTAGTTTAGTGTCATCTGCAAACTTGCTGAGATTGCAGTCCACACCATCCTCCAGATCATTAATAAAGATATTAAACAAAACCGGCCCCAGGACCGACCCTTGGGGCACTCCGCTTGAAACCGGCTGCCAACTAGACATGGAGCCATTGATCACTACCCGTTGAGCCCGACGATCTAGCCAGCTTTCTATCCACCTTACAGTCCATTCATCCAGCCCATACTTCTTTAACTTGGCAGCAAGAATACTGTGGGAGACCGTATCAAAAGCTTTGCTAAAGTCAAGAAATAACACATCCACTGCTTTCCCCTCATCCAGAGAGCAAGTTATCTCATCATAGAAGGCAATTAGGTTAGTCAGGCACGACTTCCCCTTGGTGAATCCATGCTGACTGTTCCTGATCACTTTCCTCTCCTCTAAATGTTTCATAATTGATTCCTTGAGGACCTGCTCCATGATTTTTCCAGGGACAGAGGTGAGGCTGACTGGCCTGTAGTTCCCCGGATCCTCCTTCTTCCCTTTTTTAAAGATGGGCACTACATTAGCCTTTTTCCAGTCATCTGGGACCTCCCCCGATTGCCAGTGGGGGCGGCGGGAAGCGGCGTGGGCGAGCGTTGTGCTGGCCACGGCTTCTCGCTGTCCCGGGCCAATGGGAGCCGCAATCGGCCAAACCTGACGCGTCAGCAGGTAAATAAAACTGGCCCGGCCCGTCAGGGTGCTTATCCTGCCCCCTGCTCTTTCTTCTAGTAGATCAGAATTTTTGTAGCTTTACCTAAAGATCTAATCTACATTATCTTGATGAACAGATAAACTGTATATTTCTTTTGCTCTATTCTGTTCATTCCTCACGCTGTGGTGTTTAAAGGGAAAATCAGATGAAGGCTCCGTGAACAAGAAGAGCCTAACTCAGACAACTGATGGCAGTAACATTCCCATTTATGGCTGCCAATCCAATCTTAACTAACTGGTTTATCTAGCTACTTTAGTATATCTATAGTCAAATTATATGTTCTATCCCACGACTCTTGTCATAAATGGAGTAGAAACAGGCCCGAAAGAATATTTCCTGATGTAGAGGCAGAACCCTGGCTGGCACAGAACTGCCAGAACAGGTTTATGCCACCTCTCTCCCAGCACAGGTGGTGTGACTGGAGCGCACAGCACTGCAGTAATCTCAAGTGGCAGACTGCCTCTAGGAAGTCACTGCAGCCTAGGTGCTGCTGCAAGGTTTAGACAGGACCCTACTATAGCCAAGAATTTGAGAGGTCAATATGGATCCCCCTCTAGTCCAGGAATAGAGGAACAGAGATTCATAATCTCAGAATTTTAACTCACTAATTGCTGATCTCCAGGCTTGTCAATAACATCATATAATGGAAGTCTTAATAGGAGTGAGTTTCCTTTTATCTGTTCAATGCATTATTTTCCATTTACTGGTCTACAGTTGAGCTAGACTGGCAATGCCTTTTCCTTGCTGCTGTCAACATGGATAAAGTAACATATATTACCTACATTCCCCTCAGAACTATGCTTGTTTCTCTCCAGTTTTATTTAGGCCAAATTAAGTATCTACAAGGACTAGTTCAAAATGACTTTTACCTTTACTATTCCTACACATCTCTGAGGGTTATCTTTTTACAAGTCAAATCCTGCTTGCTTTACTCATGAAAGTCCTCAGAATTATTGCAATGGAAGTTTTGTATGACTATGACAAGCCCAGTTTGGTCCTACAAGGGAATGGGGTGAGCGAAATAATGTAACGGACTGGTGAAGGAAGTCATAAAGAACTCTAAGGCCCTGATTCAGCAAAGTTAAGTATGCACATAAATGCTTTTCTGAATGAGGGCCCAAATGCAACAAAGAATATATAAACACATGGGTCGGCAACGTTTGGCACGCGGCTCGCCAGGGTAAGCACCCTGGTGGGCCGGGCCAGTTTTATTTACCTGCTGACGTGGTAGGTTCAGCCGATCGCGGTCCCCACTGGCCGCGGTTCGCCGTCCCAGGTCAATGGGGGTGGTGAGAAGCCGCGGCCAGCACATCACTCGCCCGCACCGCTTCCCGCCTCCCCCATTGGCCTGGGACGGTGAACCGCGGCCAGTGGGGGTCGCGATCGGCCAAACCTGCTGCGTCAGCAGGTAAATAAAACTGGCCCAGCCTGCAGGGTGCTTACCCTGGCGAGCCGCGTGCCAAATGTTGCCGACCCCTGTATAAACAGAACATTTTGCACCGATAACCACAACCTTCATGTAGCAATCAATAAAATATACAAGAAAGTATTCAAACATCTCCAATTGAAAACAAACAACACAGAGATTTAATTTATTGCCTACAAGAAATGGAGAATTTTTTAGCGAGTAACAAGCAAAATTATGCCCATGCTGGCACTTCCACTAGCTGTCTGTGTTAATTAGATCCAGTTTCAGCACCAATTATAATGTGGACGTATAAAAATAATTCACTACATCATATGACATTCAATTCTACAACTAAGTTCAGCAACACAAGGAAGGTATGAAAAGTGGTAATGTGATTCCCAGGTCAAGCAAGCTTTGATTAGTAACACCCAAAGGAAAAAAAAAAAAACAATATATGAAAACATAAGCATGTCTATCACACCACAACTCAAATCATTCTGAAGCAGCTAAAAGTACATAGTAAGAGGGAAAATAAGTATATAGGATCAAAAACAGGTAAAGAAATTAAGTTTGATGGTAAATAAAACCATAAAACTTAAGAAAATAGAAACAAACAGGTAGAAACTAGCAAAAATAAGATAAGCAATTGCTCCTGACTAAAAGTGTACCATTTGACATATAAACATAACCATAAACACAAGATGAACATCACATGGTATTAATGACATGGGATAATGTCAATTAACAGGAGACGGTGACTATCATAAATGTGAGACACACAGGAGTGCTGATAAAATATTGGTCTTCATTTTCTAGCCATCTGATGTGGGTCAGGAATACAAAAGGTCACAGGACATGTGTGAGTATCCATTGACTCCTGGGGCTATTGTACCAGTAACACTGGTGGATTCAATCAATCAAGAAGCACTGGTACACTAGAGCTTCAACTGTTAAGTAACAACAGAAAGGTCAAAATTTATAAGGAGCAAGGAGAGAGGATTTTTATATCTAGCAATCAGAAATCCCAGTCTACTTAGCTAAGGATTAAGGTAATAACCTGAAACATCTTGGGAAAATTTCTATCAAGCATAATACAAGTATGGAAAGGGCATGTATCTTTTCATATACCTATTGAATTTATAATTACCCAAAAGAAATCATTTGTATTTTAATCTGATTATCTTGATTCATTTCTGATACATTTTTTAGAATAGCTCTTTTTTAAAAAAAATACAATCCTGTTGTATCCAGTGTGGAATAAGTGTTAACTTGGAAAAATCAGTGCCAGTGTGGCTGCATGCTGTGCACTGCACTACAGATTCAAGTAGGGCAAGTTCCTTCAGAGGGTTTCAGCCCTGCTTGATTCCTGGGTGTAGTGGAGATTGTATTTCATTAGCCTCTTACCTTATGTACTGTCAGCACTCTTATTCTTTTGACTAAAGTCAACCATGCAATTTTATACTGGGTTTAAAAGACCTCAAGGGATATGCATGTTTATGGAGGAGGGAAAGAGAGGGAGGACTAGTCAGAACAGAAGGAATCAGAACTGTAAAGGGTAAATTTTATAAGTAGGGCATGGTAGGTATGAACACCTAGTGTGAAATCTCAGCCTCTGAAATCAATGGGAGTTTTGCCATTGACTTCAGTGGGGTCAGGATTCCACCCCTTTTTAGGTAAAGTGTTGTCAAATAAAAATAGATATGAGAAACAGAAACACATTCAAATAGTCAAAAGAACAGGGGAAAAGAAAAGGTTTCAAGCAGCTAACATCATGAAAGGTGATGCAGTGCACAACATGTGGTTAACATTGCAAACTCTTTAGCAATGCAAAGCAATTCAAAAGAACATATGTAGAGTCCTGTTAAATAATTCAGTCTGAATGAGTGTCAGTCCAACTCAGGCTGGCTAATTCCTTTGCTATAGTTCTCTGGATAGGAACAAAGGCAGCTCTATACTCCAGTGTCTGGCCCCTTCCGACTTGTACACTTGATTTTTACTACTTATTTATAGAGGGGAACTTGAGCTAATATCCAGTTAGGGATTGCAGTAAACACGCTCTTCAGATTTTTCCCAGCAATATTTCAATTGACTTACTATCGTGATTTGATGGTTTTTTTTGTTTTTTTTTTTGAAGGTCTAGATTGAGACTTGAACTACGTACCCATGCAAAAGGTGTTAGCGGGAATAAGAACCACATTTACACCCCTGCATGAGTTACCTTGTCCTTGGGCCCCAAACAAGCAGTTGCTGTGTCCTTCCTAATCCTCCCACAGAGCACATGAGCAATGGGGTGTGTGGGGGGCAGGTTGCCAGAGCCTTAGCTCATCTCACTCAACAGCCCAGGTGGCACAATTGAGCTGCTGGTTTGTGGGAGCCGTAGTTTGCAGGGGGTACCAGGAGCACATTATTAGCCTCAATCCCTGGAGCAGGGGAGCAATTGTGCCTCAGGGACAGTGTCACACTGCCTCCTGGGACAACATTTTGAGGTGTTGGGATTTACATGGCTGTAATCAAAGGCACAGTCTAGCCCTTCACTGCTACCTATTGGGATGTTAGAGGAGTGGCTGCAGACAGGTTGTACAAGTGTGACTGAGGGCAGAATGTGGCACAGTATTTTTATGATACTAGTTAACATTGCGGTGTCTAGTATAGGATGTGTTTTTGAGCTAATTTTAATGTATTTCTTTTTGTATGAACTAGCAAAATTAATTAGGCTTTATAAATATCATGCAGTCAGAGATTCAAGGAAACATAGTAATAACAAATGGGATTCCAAAAAATATGGCTGCCACCTGGCATTGGCTTCTATATGCCATTCCGTCCAAAACATACTGCAGCTGTACATTTAGTTATGTTTCTATACACAAATCAGTGCAACACTTTTCTGTTACTACATGTTTATCTAAAGTATTTGCAGTTCTCTTGACTAATTAATGCATTCATTTGAATATCTGCAAACTGGGCTGAGCCCCAATGTGTTTGAACTGTTTTACCTTTTTCCAATTAGTTTTCAGCATTTGCCATATGTACAAATATCTTCCATATTTGGGGAGGAAGTTCTTTAATACTCTGCTCCCCTGAAGTGGAACTCACTTACTCTATCATAGCTGCTGAGTGCCAAGGTCTAAAACCAGCCTTAAAATGGATTGAAGTCTTGCTAGTGAATAATGGATTATGGTAAAGTGTGCCATGAACCTCAATGCTTGCCTGAGGGGAAATATACACGTGGAATAGTGAGATAGTTGCAAAACTAATTCCGGGCAATCATTCAGAATTTACAGTATGTCAGTAGGTCACTAATAAAAAAAAGGTATAGCATACCATGACTATGCTTTTTTATCCACTTGATAGAAGAAAGGGAGCCAGGAAGTGTGCTGGCTTTTAATGCAAGCCACCCTTAGGCTATGACTACACTGCATATTTTAGCTATGTTTTAACAATTAATTAGCACACGGTAGCTAACAAATGCTATACAAACCTTTGTTCCAGGACACGAGTTTTCCCAATTAATCACAACAAGCAACAAATGTTTGTGCCTATCACAGCCCTAGTGGAGCTCCCCCTTCTGGATGCTCACCAGGCTGGTGTGTTTGAGTCCCCTACCCTGGACTCATGCGCTTTTAAGGTTCCCTTCCTTTGGGTAGGCTCCAGCCCTGGCTTTTTCTTTGGCCTCTCTGGCACAGTTCCTAGGCACACACGGTCTGTCTGTTACCTCTCCATCAAAGCAGAATGTTACAGTCCAGTTACCATAACCCCCCAGGGCAAGTGCTCCCAACCCCCATCACCCCTCCCAAGAAAAAACTCATGTGGCTTAAACACACCCTTTTCAGAGCTCCAACCCATGTGGACGCTTTGTTTTACAGCTTACCTCCCCGGGGACATGTGATAGTTGAAGCACATAACACAGAAACTTTGCAAATAGGGTTGCCAACTTTCTACTTGCACAAAACTGAACATGCTTGCCCCACCCCTCTGCTGAGGCCCCACCCCTTCTTCGAGGCCCAGGTCCCCACTCATCCCCGCCTCCCTCTGTCACTTTCTCACCCCAACCTCACTCACGTGCATATTTTCACTAGGCTGGCTCAGAGGGTTGGGGTCCAGGAGGGGGCTCTGGGCTGGGACCAAGGGGGTATCAGGGCTGGGGCAGGGGAATGGGGTGTTAGAGAGGGTCAGGGGTGCAGGATCTGGGTGGCACTTACCTCAGGCAGCTCCTGGAAGCAGCGGCATGTTCCCCCTCCACCTCCTATGCAGAGGTGTAGCCAGGCGGCTCTACATGCTGCCCCGTCCAATGGGATCTGCGGAGCTGGCACTTGGGGTGGGGACAGTGCACGGAATCCCTGGCTGCCCCTAGGCCTAGGAGCTGGAGTGGGGACAATGCCGCTGCTGCCAAGAGCCATGTGGAGCCACAGCAGGCAGGGAGCATGCCTTAGGCCCGCTACACAACTGACCAGACTTTTAACGGCCCAGTCAACAGTGCTGACTGGAGCCTGACCAGGTGCTGACCAGGCATTCCAGTTGAAAATTGGACATCTGTCAACCCTATTTGCAAAAGGAATTCTAAATTAAATGTTCTTTACTGTAGACAGCACAAGAGACATACAGATCCAGAAAAAAACAATAAAACACCTAAACACTATTCCCTGTCTTGGTTTCCTCGCTACTGTGGGGTGTTCTTTGGGCTGAGGTCAGAGTCCTCCAAGACATCCAAGATCCTCCCTTTTCTCCTCCTTCAGAGCCTTTCCTTCTGCTTCTGGTTACTGTTCCCTTTCTCTAAAATGCCTGATAAGAGAGCCCTCCTTTATAAAGCTGAGGTTCCCTCTGTCATGTGTTCCGCAATCAGCCTGGTCAGGTGTTCAAAGTATTCTCTTGGCTGGTTTCTAGTTCATCTGTCAGAACCAGTTTTCTTGGTTTGGTCACCTTCTTTATCTAAGGGTGTTTCCATTTGAATCAAGGCTTAACCACAGAAGGCAGACTAGCTTTAGAATCAATACGCAGTTTGTAGTTTGATAAATATAATATAGGGCATTCATTATCTCAAACAGAATTCATAAATTGTACATAAGAAAGATTATCTGAATCCTCACATTGCTCTGTTTTGTTCATTAGGACATTTTGCAATCTGACATTTCATTCCAAATCAGACTAAAAAGAAATTTTGAAATGTCAGAATTTCCCACAGAACAGAAAATCTATTTCCTGACCACCTCTACTTATACTACAAATATAAATGTATACGCAATAGAATTTTTTTTAAGAGGAGTAAGCCAGCCAACATCAGTAGTGGATTACCTACCCACTGTGCTATAAATATTTTATTAAAAGGCTGGAAATTATACTTAACATTCTTTGCAAAAGCCTTTGAGCTCTGTGAAAGAAAAATGGCCCTGATTCAGCATTTGGACATGTGCTTAATGTTAAGCAGGTGACAGTACCATTGATTTCAGTGACACTATTTTTGTTCTTAAAGTTAAGCACATGGAAAAGTGCTACTCCTGAGCGCATTCTGCACCAAAAAAAAAAAAAATTAAAAATTCTGCACACAGTATTTAAAAATTCTGCAAAATTCTGCAAATGTTGTCAAATAAATGTGGAGGCTCCAGCATGGCATTGCGGAACACAGAGGTGGGCGATCACTGTGCAGCGCCCTCCTCCCCTCACCCTCAGGACACTGATTCAGTAGTAAGGCTGCCGCCGGGGAAAAAATCTGGGGGTGCCATACAAAGGAAGAGGAAGTTCCATCCTCCCCAGCCCAGCCAGACTAGCAGCTGAGCCTGGCACAAGGTAGGAGCCACCAGCCAGGTCTTCCCCAGTCCTGCCTCCTGCCCCACAGTGATTTACTTCTCTGCTGGATGCCCTGGGCACCTGAAACATACTGCTGGGGGCGGTTGCATGATCACTCTTGTGGCTTCCCTTTGCTTCCCTGTGAGAAAGTCTGCAAGAAAGCAAAGAAATCTGTGGGGGACATAAATTCTTCACATATGCAGTGGTGCAGAATTCCCCCAGGAGTAATTAAGTGCTCTGATGATTTGGGGCCTGTTAAAGTATTATTATTATTTATTTATTATGAGAAGGCAATTAGCCATAGTTGTTTGAAACAGGAACTTCTACTTACGGACAGAAGTAAAAACTACTGTTTGCTGGACAATGAATAGTTTTCAAATATATTTTTATATACCACATGGCGGTGTAAAATTATTCTGCCTCTTTTCTCCATCTGTCATATCATTCCTTTTTTTTGAAAATTTCTTATATATTAGTCATGTACTCTACTCAGTCACCTTGGCAACAAGAATTATTCCCTTATGGAACATATTGTATTTTCAAAATGTGTATAATAATAATGTGTAGCTATTATTATCCAGAAGCTGAAAGTGAATCAGAAGTTGTTTTGTGTTGGAGATTTTCATGTTGCACGGAAGATCAAAATTTCTAACGATTATAGTGAGTTTACTTACATTTATATAGCTCTTTTCATCCAGAAACATCTCAATGCACTTTACAAACAAATTTGCAGACTACAGGACACCTATGCATGTTTGCAGATATGCCTGGGGTGGAACAAAATCCATTTAGCAGTGGATATGAACAGTAAATAACAGTTTAGACCAGGAAGTGAAGAATAATATTTTATACAATGAAAATGACAGGTGGACTTTAGGAGAAAGAATATAATTATATAAATTAGAATTTAGCCAAAAAAATAGGGTTAAATGCCCTTACTCCTGTGAAAAATACCAAAGAGTCTTTAATGACCTCAAGTGACCAGGCCCTCAGTCTTTTGTCTCATTCAAAAGACAGCATGACATAGACATGATATTTATATCATCAGTGACAGGAATTATGGTATTTGCTTGCCAGTTATGCAAGCAGAATTGCTAATGTTTTATGAGATAAAATAGATTTCAGGAGAGGCTAGGGAGTCCAAACTCCTGGTTGAGTGCCAGAGGGTGCCACTTCTAATGAGATTGGATTAGATAGATAGGGAACAGAAAGATAGAAAAAGAAAAACAAAGGTGTGGAAAACGAACAAAATAAACAAGGAGTGACCAAGAAAGGGGAGTAGATGGTAACAAGACCCTTTGTCCCCTCTCTTTTCTTCACCAAATCTTTAAATTATTTCAGGAATACATTTCCTATTTAATAGGGGAAATTTTATTCATAGAAATGAGCCCTGATATCCAAAAACAAGAAACCAAAATAAAAATTTAAATGCATTTAAAATAGAGTTAACACCCTAAGTAACAAGATTGTGGAGATGATAAGCCTACTTCATTTTATTCATATTACTGAACCGCCACATATAATTTGGCAATTTCAGCTGTCTTTGATCATCAGAGGATGAAGATTTATCTATCATAGAAGCTAATTACTGTTATCGTCTACCATACACAGTAGTCTCTATAGGCCCTGCTTGTACTTTTTGATGGAAAGAAGAGGGCCAGCCTTTGATGATATTAGACCTGCCTCATCAAAGAGTCAGTGGGGCACTACTCTTATTGCTTTCACTTCTGAAGAGACACTAGAAACACAGCCATCTGCTTTACACCATAAAAATCCAGCAAGAATGCTTTGTTAAATGAAGACATCTCATCCTTCATTAGGATTGTGGACATTGACTCCTGAACATTTAAGAAAAAAACAATTAATAAAGGAATAAGCAAAGGAGGTTATGAATATCGCCTTTGTGCCCTTATAGCAGAATCTATCCTGTCTAACCCTTCTGACAGCTGTATGTTTGTACTAATAGCAGCATTTTCAGTTTGGAAATATAGTTTTATATATATATATATAAAGTATGGTGCATTTAATTGCAAAAATAAAAAAGCAAATTTCTAATTAAATATAGAAATAACAGCGTATCATTCATTGGATTTAAATTTTGAAGATGAAAAGAAATTAGTGAACAAAGAACCTGAACCAAGCTGTTATAAACAAAACATTCAAATACTCACAAAAGTAGTTTCTGAAATCTAAATTACCTCTAATTCCTAAATAAATTAAATAACTCATTTCATCTTGTTTGTGTTATTTAATTATCTGATGGAAATAAAAAAGCAGGGAGCAAGACTGAATCAGAGAAAAGAAAGATTGGCTTTTTGTCTCACAGTGAGACATTCAGCTTAGTTGTTAACAATAAAATGCTATAAACCATATGCTTTGTGTGGTTTTCTTTTAAGCTTGAAATTAGAATGTGCTAATTAGAGTGTAGGCCACATATAAAAATATAGCACTCCATTGCAATTGTGCCTGTATGAGGACTACATTGTTGATGACTGGAAGAATGGTGCTATAATTATCTTACAATCCAAGAAGTAATTCACCTTAGTAATTTTTGAATATGTCAAGGGTCTGGTTCACAAATCACGTAATCACTTTTTATGCACTCTTTGTGCTGCAATTTACTGTATATGAGAAAAGTGACTTGCGTACCAATATCATATAATTTGCTTCAAATTCACTAACCCTCCAACTCTCAGCATGGAAACTAACTGTATTTAATTTCAGCTCCATTCTGCAGGGCTCTAAAGGCCCACGGAGATGTGAAGCTGTCAATGTTTCCAGCTGCAGGCAAGTTACATGTATTCATAAAGGGAGTTATACAAAATTTCCCAGAATGCCAATGGATAAAATAGTCTTGCTAGCTTGAACAACATTCCCCAAAATTGCACATTTCTTCAGTTTTTATTAGAGTATAATCTTTGTTTTCCCACTGGGAAAATTGCAAGAAAGCTAGGAAGTTTACTGAGCAAAGATGGCTGATTTTACTAAATTATATAGTGCTTTTCTGATGTGTTCTTTTCTAAGCCCCTTGGATATTGGACTTAGAGCATCAAACTCATGCTAGTAATGACCTACAATACACTAAACCCCTTTGTTTCTATTGCATTAGTTAAATTATCCAATAGATGGTTGGGAATTTTCAGCTGAAATGGTTTGTCACAAAAAATGTGATTTCTGCAAAATCAACGTTTTTCCTGCAGTAAATGTCTATTTTGCAGAAGTGAAATATTATGTTTTGGGTCATCCCAAATTGAAATATTTTGATTTGTTGAAGCAAACTAAAATGTTTTGTTTGGGCTTTGTTTGAATTTAAAGCTGTCCTGTTTAGTGTCAGCTGGGTTGTGATGTATTTTTTGAAAGGGCTCCTTGGGAGATTTGTTTCTAATGATATCGCCCCCATCTCAGCATAGTGCCAAATCCACCTGCCAGAGATTATGTCTTTGGGGCTCATAAAGATACTTCTGAAGAGTAAATAAATTGCCTTGGAAATAGACCAGGATGCACAGTACTTCAGTTATTTCTCTTTGAATTTCTCTGCCTATAATGTCTTCCTACACATACACACAATCAAACCCCATTCCAAATTACATAAACTGAATGCTGTGCTTCACATTCAATATAGTCAATATAATTCCAGCTACATAATACATAGATTTCCAGAAAAAGTGCAGTTAAAATGAACATGATTTTCAATTGGTGTTGCCTCATTCTTGGGTTATAAGAGAGTTTTTTGCTTAAATTAGTAAGAAATGAATAGGTTCCCTAATGCCTCACCTCTTCTCTCTGCAAGCCACCATGGAGTTTATCACAGACTAAGGGGTCACATTTTTTTTCTTTGTTAAAAAAACATTGACAACTCATCACTGCTTATGTAGTCACCTCTCCCCTGGAATCTGGGTTATCCACCAAACCCAAGACCTAATCTGAAATCCATTGAAATCAATGCAAAAATTTCCATTCACTTAATTAGGTATTGGCGTGATGGGCTCCCCGGGGTGCAGCCTGGAACTGGGGTACTGCTAAGCCCTCTGTCTCACCAACCTTTGGCTCCTTCACTCGCTGTATTGTTGTGACAAACTGCAGGCCTCTCCTGGTCCTGCACTCCCACAAACATTTACAGGCAGGGACACACCCAGCTGAGGTACATGAATGCTTTTGCCAGCCACTCATGAACCAACAATAGAGAGGCTCCTGCCAATTTCCCACAGCACTCCAGCCGAGGATCCCAGAACTGTACTATCTTGCCCTGGTCAGAGGCCTAAACAGTGTAAATTTATTACCCCGTCTACTCCTCTCTCAATGTGAAGAGGACAATGCATCAGCTCCTGTTTCTGAGCAGATTTCTCTTTGCATTTCAAACAACACACTTTTTTAGCTAAAAATATGAAACAGATTTATTAACTACAGAAAGATATATTTTAGGTGATTATAAATAATAAGTGTATAGCTCAAAGTAGATTACCTAAGAAATATAACAAAATCCCAATCTGAGTTCTATTAACTAGACAGGATTTGACTCAAGCAGTGTCTTACCCTGATGGTACAAACAGTTTACCAATCTTCTATACACGGGCTGGGATTCCTTCTTTCCTACCTGGGACCACCTCCCCTGTTCAGTCTCTTGTTTCTGAGGTGTTTCCAGATATTGAGTTGTGGGGGGAGTGAGGGCAAGTAATGATGTCACTTCTCTCTTTATAGTGTCACGTCTCCCTTTTATAGTTCTTCCATGTGGAGGGAACTTCATTGTTCCAAGCAAAATCCCCAGCACAATGTGTGAAAAAGTACAGACACAAGATGAAGTCCAGTATCACATAATCTAGTCACATGCCCTTACATGCTTTGATGAGTCATAGTTGCCATTATCCATATACTGGCTGAAGCGTCCACAAGAAAGCCCACCGTGTGGGGATAAGCTTCTTCTGAGGTCTATTATGTTTCTTAATGGGCTATTACCTTGAATGGTTCAACCACAATGTACTGGCTAGACTGATGCAAACTGACTTGTGGCTGTTACCCAGGAGCAAACATATTTGAAATACTGGTACATAGTCAACATTCATAACTTTAGATACAAAAATGATACATGCATAAAGATAGGGTAATCATATTCAGCAAATCATAACTAGTCCATTGATATCTTACATGACATACTTTGTATAAAACATATCATAATCATATCAGCATAATATATATTGGGGTGCTAGAGTGTTGCTTTAGGGTACGGAATGTTGCAGTTGGATTAAGCCTATATTTGATACAGAAGAGCCATCAGATGATAACTTTCAGTTACTACCTATCTAGGCTGGCTTTGAACCAACAACCTTCCCATTACGAAACTCAAGTCACTGAGACTTTCTTCCAGAGATTAGTTGCCTGATATGTTGATTTGTAAAGATAATGATGATATACTGCATAATAATTAATACATTTTTATTTGTAAATAAAAATGAGAGGTGACTATTTGACACTCTAGGTGCCCCATCAGTTGAGACTACAAAAGGTCAATACATCAAAAAGAAAAACAAACAGCAACCATGCAAAAATATGAAAAATGATTAATATCTATGTATTAAAATGGAAGTCAAATAAATTCCCCACTTTGCTTACAGGGCCGGCTCCAGGGTTTTTGCCACCCCAAGCGGTGGGGGGGGTAGGGGGGGAAAGCCGCGATCAGCTGCACTTCGGCACCAGCCGCACTGCACCGCTTCATTCTTCGGCAGCAATTCCGCAGCAGGTCCTTCCCTCTGAGAGGGACTGAGGTACCCGCTGCCGAATTGCCGCCAAAGAGCCGGACGTGCCACCCCTTTCCGTTGGCCACCCCAAGCACCTGCTTGCTGTGCTGGTGCCTGGAGCCGGCCCCGTTTGCTTACGCATCCCCTTCAAATGACATTTGTTTCCTCAGCAGCATTGATCTCAACATCTTGCAGCCTACCCTGCTAGTCTACAGATTAGGGCTATTACATCTTTTGATACCATACTGGGACTCTGCATATAATTCCTGGCTATCCCACAGACTCCCTGTGTAATCACATAATCTATGTGTGCCTCAGTTCCCTATCAGTAACACAGCAGTAATACTTTCCTGCCCATAATTTGTGTAAGGTGTGTAAATACTGCAGTGATGGAGGCCATATAAGATGATAGACAGTAAGAGATAAACTATGGGTCAAGGGTTATGGCAAAAGGGAATTCTATGACAAAAGAAAGGAACCCTCCCAGTGAACTCCCTCTGTCAGCGGCCCTTTCCAATCACACTGATCAGGGCCTAATTCCAAAACATGCCGACATCAAAAACTGCAATATGACATGGGGAGAGATATTGTCCACAAGGGAAGCTGATCCTAAGGAGATGTCTACAGGGTACAGCAAATGCGTACTAATGGAGTGTGATTTCTAAAGTGCACTAATATGTTGTGCACTAACTGGTCCGTGTAGACCCTGCTGATGAGTACTAAAAATTCCCTAATGTGATTTATCATTGTAGAACATTAAAGAACACTAGGAAATTTTTAGTGTTCAACAGCAGGGTCTGCACAGACCAATTAGTGTGCAACACAGTGTGCTTTAGAAATCACACCCCTGTATCTATTTTCCAGTGTTTGTCATTGAGCAATTGTTTGTGTATATATGTCTCATCCATTCACAGAAAGTGACTAATTTACCAATATTGATTCTTCATCACCTTTGCCTATAGGCTGAGAAGACCTGCAAGCTCCAGTACAAATTTGGTTATTTTACTTTGCTACTTTGCACCCATTTTTACTCATAAAAATGCCTAATGAGAAAGTTATCTAGGACTTGAACATTATGATGAAAGCAGGTCCATGGCTTGGCATCATATTGTAGAGTGAGAAGCAGGACTACATTATATTATCTCTGTACAAAGGCCAATAGCATGTTGTTTCCACACAGTTTTGTAGGTAGTGACATGAAATATTAGCTTTTTCTACACAAAGCTTACTATCTTCACCTACTAGAGGGTTTTTAGTAAGAACACTAAGGTAAGTGAATTTTGTTACTGTGTATTTATTATTGATCTTGATGTTTGTTTCAACATAATGGCACTGTTTGTTTGATGCTGGTTGATACACAACCTTATACTTTGAAATGCTAATTGTTAAGACAAAGTTTACCATGGCAGCTGCATAATGAGGTATCATTATTTCCAAGTCTTCCTCTGAGTGAGCCACAAGTTCACAGACACCCAGAAAGAGTAATTTTCTAATAAAGGTTTCTGACAGCATTGCTGAGGCATGCAAAGGAGCTAGATTAAAAACTTTGCCTTAGTGGAATCTATTCCTTATTTGCTGTGGTCGATTATGACTTGCCTCATCTTCTTTTGCTGTGGAAGTAAATCCAAACAGCAGTGTGAAACTGAAACATCACTTAACAGCATTTCTGATGCTAGAAGGAATATCGTTTCATTCACAGAATCTAGTCCACCTAATATATCATGGTCTTGAGGCACGATGTTGGCCATTTTTTGTGAGCATCTATATTTTCTCAGAAACATCCAAAGTCCAGGAAGGCTGAATGTAACAAAGATTTTGTGAGGCTGATAAAGATTATGTGGCTATCTCCATTTTGCTCCCTGGACATTTTCTTTCATGTCAATAACTCTGTGTTGTAATCAAAACTTCACTGTGTCTCTAGGAGTCTGGGGTGTGTTAAATTATCCAGTAGTCAGTTGAGAAGAGCGCCTGTCAATATTTTGCCTGCAACTGACAGTTAAGGGATACCTCTTTAATTACAACAGTCAGTTTTTTGAGTCATTTTGCTTGTAACAGTGACAAAGTTGAAATCTTGTAACTTTTATGGTATTATTTCTTACACCCAGATATCCCAAAGAAATGAGGTTATATTGTCCTGTCAGTGTGTCACATCTGTATATAAAGATCTTGAAAGGTATTCCATCGGGTCTGAGTGTGTTACTATTTTCCCCCAATGCTGCCAAGTTTTTGTAAACTCCTTAGTAAGACATTGAGGTTATAATTCTGCATGTGCCAATGCATTATTTGTGTTGACATTTATGATTAAAGTCAGCTAATGTTCATGGTATCAGTGATGGGTGTGTCCTTGGTAAGCAGTTCAGTGCCCCTGCTATATGCAGTGCTGGAGTCACAGTCTCATCCTTGTATAGAAGACAAGGTTTGCTTCCTCCTATATCAGGCATAAAATCAGAATTTAGTTACAATGTTGCTTCAAAATTATCTGTTCAGAAATCTACTTCTGATATGGAGATTGTCAGTCAAATGTAGCAGATTTGTATACTTTTTTACCTGTACAACCTTCTAACAGCTAAACCATTTCTATGGTGAAATCCATGGAGTTTTGTTATTGACCTCAATGGATCCAGGACTTCACCCGGTCTAAGCAATCTTGATTTTGCTTATTCTTCAATCCAAATGTCTCATCTGCTACCAAGGACATTTGTTCATCAAACATAGTCTAATTTTTCTGCAACATCGTCTGGAACACTGTTAGTCAAATTGTATTTTGTTCCCAGTGAGACCAATTCAGGACTGAAGACCTATCCGTGTCACACTTTATATGTATGATTTTGAAGGTCAATATGCCCACCAATTGGCACCATGAATAGTTCCTGTTATATGAATATCTGAGGCTCTCTCTGGTTTGGAGCTTGGGACAAAACACTTAATCTAGTGTACACAAAAGAAATGTTTCAAGTGTGGGTTTATCAAGTTTTATACTTGATGAAATTTGGCATATATTACTAAACTGTGTACTACATATTTTGCCCTTAATAGCAAAGAACTAGAATTTTCACTTCAAAATCCATGGTGCTCAGTGACATTTTTCCCTGTGCTGCTAAAGCATCCAAATTGTACAGTGGTCACACTTTAAGTTTCTTCCATTTTTGAAAGATTCTGCTTGTTTGAGAGATATTACCTACGACTCCCATCGTCATAAAATGGGTCAGTGATAGAGCTGGGAAGAGTACCCACAAGAACTAACTCCTTATCCCCTCCTTCATCTTTAAGAAACTACATGAGGTTAGGAGAGGAAAAAGATGGACTAACTGTCCTCCCTTCCACTGACACTTTAAAAAAAATAATTTCTTATGGTCTACCTAGAAGGAAGAAGGTATAAGTCTATGGACTATGACTGGTAGTTATTAATGATAGATGTACATAACATTAAAGTAAAAGTAAGATGTGCTAAGCATAAATTTGATTTTTTTTGCATAAAAATCTTATATTGTTAAATCAAGAGTCAATACAATATAGAACAGTAAATACATAACTAGCAGAGAGTGGGATGTAGGATTTATAGATGGAATGCTTTCCCCTCCCAGAACAGGTTTTCCAATAATTATGGTAAAGATAGCAGATGGAAAAGTATAATTGGCAAAAGAAAGGCAATAGGGGTTGAGATGTTATAAACAGAACAGCATTAATGGCAGGCATATACAGAGAAATACAAGGCATTTCTTACGTTAATTAAAAATAATGGTGAAGCAACAGAAAAAGCATGTGTTAGTTTGGTGTAAATTGGCAATGTTCAGGAAGCACTTGATAGCAAAGTGAATTATACTGGTTTAATGTGAAATTTCAATTAAATTCTCTTTAAGAGGCTCTGGAACAATGTTTATTTTACTGGTATCATCCATGATACTCATACACTATTCTTGTTAGACACATAGGAACAGTTAAAAGATAGATTCATCTACAGGACAACTAAGTATGAAAGAACAGAGAAAACAGTTCATCCAAAACAAAAAAATTTTAAATGAATGTACCTATCTTGTAGGATGTGAAAGAAAGGGAGGGCAGATGAAGGTGTGTGATGGATGATATTTCTTTCAGCAAACAAAAAGAAATATGGAAGATATAGATGCAATAATTTTCGTTAAAATGGAGCAGATACTACAGAAAAAAATAATATCTGATTATTTTATGTCATCTCACTATGAAGCAAAAGGCAATTAGATACATTATTCATAAAAAGAACAGGAGTACTTGTGGCACCTTAGAGACTAACAAATTTGTTAGTCTCTAAGGTGCCACAAGTACTCCTGTTCTTTTTGCAGATACAGACTAACACGGCTGCTACTCTGAAAATTATTCATAAAGAATCTGTTAAGGTTCCCATATACACTAAAAAATCATAATGGATCCAGCTCATTATAATCAAAACCTGAGCTGGATCTTGTTGACACTGTTCCACTATGTATAAATACGTATTCACTGAACGAGAGAGGGAATGAGCATGACTCTACAGCCTTGTGATTAGGGCATTATCTGAGATATGGAAGACCCAGGATCCAGTTACCCAGATCCAATAAATATATAAATATTTATACACAGCAGAACAGCTTCAAAAGGAGAGTTTGAAAGAGACCTGCCCCAGAATACCCCATAACCCAGTGTTTTGGCCACTCTCCTGAGACAAGGGAGACCTGGATTCAAGTCGCTGCTCCACAACAGGCAGAGTGGGCACTTGAACAGGGTGTCTCACATCCTGGGTGAATGCTCTAATCCCTATGCTGAAGGTTATAATGGGGCCAGCTCCTCCACTTGTGTCTTTTGCATGGGTTCACGTGTGCCCAGAGGACACCTACTAGATCAGGCCCATAGGTGGAGCAACATCTGAGAATCCTGCTAGGGCCTAGGCATGAGTTAGGCAACGAGCTTCTGGGCAGTGTCAGGACTGACGAAGCTGTGCACATACCCAGCCACTGAAATGTAGCCACCTATGGGACTTGAAGAGCAGGAACTTAGGTGCTTACATAGCAGCAGCTGAGCAGGGGTTTTATGAATACCAGTGATGCCTAAATGTTGGTCTTACACACCAAAAGTGGCAGTTAGATGCCTACGTGTCTTTGTGAATCTGGACCTTGGTAAACATACACACCTGTGCAAAGTGCACTACTTTAATGGTGTTTCACACTCACTTTGCACAGATGAAAATTACTACACAAAGTACAAGGCATTGGGGAATCAGAGCCTGGATCTTTGGCTAGTCTCCAAGATGGTGACCCCCCACCTGTGTTTGACCGCATTTATCAATGTGCCATACCAGCTATTTTTCAACTTTCCTCTGATATTTTCATTTGGGAATTTTGCCCACACCACAGTTAGTGCATCTAATTCAAGACTGAAAACTACAAAATAACAAAATGGGTCAACTGGGGTTCTGACAAGATGACAGATGGAGTCAAGTGTCACAAAATCAAATAGGACACGTGAAATACACTCCTCTGAGGTAATTTCTACTGGTTCATTTTTAATATGTAGTCAAATGTAAAGCAAACCGACTACTATGTTCACTGCCCATTTGACACACAAAATGGCTACCTGGAAATGTATATCTCTTCAGTAATTGATAACAAACAAATATTATTCTGTCAAGGATTTAGCACAGTGATGGGCAACCTGCGGCCTGCAGGCTGCATGCAGCCCATCGGGGTAATCTGATTGCAGGCTGTGAGACATTTTGCTGATGTTGGCCACCCGCAACTCCCAGTGGCTGCTGTTTGCCATTCCCAGCCAATGGGAGCTGTGGGAAGTGGCAGGCCACAGGGGCCACTTCCTGCTGCTCTCACTGGCCAGGAACGGCGAACCGTGGCCACTGAGAGCTGCGGGGGCATGCCTGCAGATGGTGAACGTCAGCAGAATGTCTCGTGGCCTGCAATCAGATTACCCTGATGGGTCGCAGGTTGCCTACCACTGATTTAGCATGTCATTTGATGGAAAACCATGCCAAAAAATGCCCATTAAATGCAACATATCTTCTCAACAGAAGAATGAGTTATGTCCACCGCTAATCATAAGCATCCAATATATTGAGAAAAGAATGGTTATGTGTTGGAGGTAAAAATAAAAGGAAATATTTGAGATGAGAAGGAAAAGTAGCATACAACAGTATACATATGATGCCAAGCAATTCAATACCAAGAAGCAAATATGATACACAGCATTTTAGTCAGTTATTGAGCAAGAAAAAAACTGAAACAAATAGTTTTTGTTTTGCAAAGTAAAAAATGCATTTTTCCATGTCTCTAAATGTAGCAGATACTTCTGATTGAGAATAGAGGAATTAAAAGGTAGCAAATAGTAAATCTAAAGCCACGGCCAGGGCAAAGTCATCAATTGCAAAAACAGCTCTATCATCCTCACTCGCCTGAGTTTATGTATCTGAATATATTGCTCAGCATCAGTTCTTACTCAGAATCACTACTACTGCAAATCACCTTTGGGGATGATGTCAGGTGCTGAGTTGAATAGCAGATCCACTGATTAACACCTGATAATTAGCAAATTTAGTCATCAATACTTTTGGTGGCAAACTTCCAGTGTGTCATGATTAAGGCTACGTTTTAGTCATGGGTATTTTTCATAAAAGTCATGGACAGATCATGGGCTGTAAATTTTTATTTATTGCCTGTGACCTGTCCATGACTTTTACTATATACCCCTAACTACAAGTTGGGCTGGGGGGGTCACGGATGCTTTGGAAGGGCAGTCCATAGGCACTGCGGGTGCTGCGGGGGCCAGCCTGGGACCTCTGCTGTTGCTGTGGAGGAGGTGGGCAGCGGCGCATGGCCTGGGACCCCCTGCTGGTGCTGGGGGGAGCCCTCCCCCCCGAGGTAAGACCCACCCCGCACCCCAATGCTCTGCCCCAGTCCTGAGCCCCCTCCCACACGCAAACTGCCCCAGCAGCGGCTGGTGCGGCTGGCTTAGGGGCTGCCTGATCTGCTCGTGCAGCCCCAGAGCCAGCCACACCGACCACTGCAGAAGTCAGAGAGGTCACAGAAAATCACGGAATCTGTGACTTCTGTGACAGACACACATCCTTAGACATGACCAGTGCTGTCCCCAAGAAAATCTTACTGCTGTAGAGCCCCTGCACACAAACGACCCTTCTGAAAGCTGTGGCTTAACACTATTAATTATTATTAACTACAAGGTAACCGCCTTTCCAGATATCAGTAAGCTCCCCCTAGGTAACTACAGCAACTACCTCTTTGCTTTTATAGTTGATCAAAATAGGTAAAGATGGTTTCTGCCTTCTCAAGGAGATTCAGTACCAAAAATTAACGATTCTGGGAGCTTATAATTATTTTAAGGAAATATACTTTCCTCTATAGAGAGAGTTGCAGAATTTGTTATCTGTTTAGAATAGAGCTGGCCAGAGATCAATCATTCCATTCTGTGGAGGAGTTCAAGATTGCAAAAATTGGTTTCACTGAAACTTGGAACAAGGTCCCTTCTCCCCCATTTTTCTTTTTAATTTCTCCCCAAGGCAAGCTCTACTGGGCACTCTGGCTCTCAGACACTCTGCCTGGTGGGCTGCCCTGGAGCCAGAGACGCTGAAAGACTTGAGAGCCCTGAATCTAAGGCAGTTTACAAATTCAGCTGCCCAAGAATGTGGACTCTGGAATCCCAGACTGTAGAAAAGCCAAGAGCCATAGCTCCCAGGCTCTTGGGTCCCCATCAACCCCTATGTAGGCACATGGTGGCAAAACAGGCAGGTTTTGACGTGAGTCTGGCAGTCAGGGTTCTGGCAGAAACCTGGGTTCTGACAGAATTTTCTCAAAATTGTCATGGTCCTGCGGCCTGTTTTGATTTAGATGACTCTGTAAATTCCAAGGAAAAATGTTTTGTCAATATTTTTTGACCGACTCTTCTCTAAAACCTTTCCAATTGATTTGGAAACAGAGTTGCATTTTTGCTTCCCATTGGCTCACAGTGCTGTTCTTAGCTGACAAGTAACCCTATAAAAATGGCATTGTCTTAGTGAATTCCATACAATTTTTTCTCAGTTTAAAAGTAAAAAGATGTATTTTCTGACCACCAGAGCCACAGGCTCACCTTATTCTCTGCCAGTCAAGTTGTTTCTCCGTCACCACCCCATTTTACTCCTCACTACCAGCAATTAAGATTCTGCAGGCCAAATTACGCTGTGTTTTACCTGAAGATCATATCAGACAATATCATATACCAGATAATAACCTCACCTGTGCAACCTCACTGTCTTCAATGACATAAGTGCACATCATTCACATTTAGTGAGTTTGCTTGCATGTCATTGAGGGCATAATCCGAAGACCACAGGGTTGCACAGACATACAATAACTAAGGCCAGGTCTACACTACACCCCTAATTCGAACTAAGGTACGCAACTTCAGCTACGTGAATAACGTAGCTGAAGTTCGAAGTACCTTAGTTCGAATTAGTTCGAACTTACCTTGGTCCACACGCGGCAGGCAGGCTCCCCCGTCGACTCCGCGGTACTCCTCTCGGCGAGCTGGAGTACCGCAGTCGACGGCGAGCACTTCCGGGTTCGACTTATCGCGTCCAGACTAGACGCGATAAGTCGAACCCAGAAGTTCGATTTCCAGCTGTCGAACTAGCGGGTAAGTGTAGCCAAGGCCTAAGGGCTTACTTTGCCCCACAGAACATTTGTAATTGGTAAGGATGCACAATAATTTTAAAGGCTAGTCTTTCCATTGCCAAAACTGCCTTTTTGTTTCTTTTATATTTTTGAAAAATGTGATTGAGAAATTATGAAGTTATATGTGTTAAAAACTGCCTATTGCATATAATGTATTTATTTCACAGTGTGATCCTACTGTGAGAAAGGCTATTGGAGCAGGAAAGGATTTTGCATGTTTGGGTGGAATGTAAAACACTTTAGTGCAGGGATCGGAAACCTTTGGCCCACGGCCTGCCAGGGTAAGCCCCCTGGCGGGCCGGGTCAATTTGTTTACCTGCCGCATCCGCAGGTTTGGGCAATCGCGGCTCCCACTGGCTGTGGTCCTGCTTAGCTTATTAGCCTGTTCTTTTTTTACTTCCTCACAGTCTCCCATCTTCTTCTTTCTTTTTCTGTTCTCTCTTAGGCCAAGTCAGCTTTTCGTACACATTGCAATGCTCCTCCTGCTGATTTAACTCTCCTGCTATGCTGACATAAAATCACCTGGATGAGAGGCATAGAGATTTTTGCAATGTAGCTAGAGCGAGACAGTGTCAGTGTGGACACTGCATTGCTTATGTCACCCTGAGAGACCTCCACGAGGTGTCCTACAATGCCCATCATGACCGCTCTGGTGACCAGTTTGAACTCCACTGCCCTGCAGCCAGGTACACAGACATGCACCTCTCTTCCTTTTAAGGCCCGGAGATTTTTGAAATTCTACTTCCTGTTTGTTCAACATGGACAGCTCACATTGCATCTTCCCAGCTGTCTATGCTGGCTCCCTGCAGCAAATATGCTTCCGCCTGAAGTACACCAGACTCCTTGGATCTGCTGGGTCTGTGGAGAGAGGTGGTTGTGCAGTCCCAGCTCCGCTCCAGACACAGGAACTTTGATACTTATGGGCAATTGCTCATAGCATGGAGGAGAAGGGGCACTAAAGCGACACACAACAGTGCCATGCTAAAATCAAGGAGCTGAGGCAGGTGTACCAGAAGGCAAGGGAGGCCAATTGTCAGTCTGGTGCATTGCCAAACCCATGCTGCTTCTACAAGGAGCTGCCTGTCATCCTCAGCGGTGACCCGCCTCCACCACCAAGAGCCCCATGGATACTTTGGGGGTGGGGAGGCTGGAGGCAGTGGCCATTGGAGTGAATGCCAAAAGCAATCTTGAATTGTTTCTTTCCATGGCACACAGCAGGGCAGACACCACAGTGTTGTTATCAGATTTGCAGCTCATGAAATACTATAGGATCAGCTGTATTGTATTCATAATGCTCATCACAAGACTGGAGAGCAGTGCAGGATCCATGCTTTCTGCCAGAGATGGGGGTGCACAGTTTACAGGGGCCATTGAAAAGCAACGTGAAATGTAGTCAGGAGTCCATAGAATGACGGGACTGAGAAAACTGCATACTGGGTCAGTGAGCCCACCCTATGGGGCACTGAGATCACTTCCCAGAACTGCCAGTGGCAGATGGTGGTGAGTTGCAGAGTGAGATAGCTACCCATAGCGACTGCTCTCTCTGTCAGTGCAAGAGCATGAACTGTGGATGTGCTCTACCATCACAAGATGCATGCAAAAGCAATTTAAGTACAGCAGTAGATGATTGATGTATCTTAAGTCAACAAAACTGCATCGTATAGACATACATTTATTATGTCATCCCCTGCTTATCTTCTGACCCCACCCCCACAGTATATTAAAAATAAGATAACTCACAGAATGTATGACAACCATCATTCTAGCCACTTTGCTTGTACATTGTATCCCTTTCCCCCTCCCATTGCCTTTTTTTTTAGTTTTTTAAATGTACTATTTACACTGTACATTCTTCAGAACTGGGTGTGTCTTCATGGACCTTGCATGATAAGACCCTAATCTTGATTGGAGTCTTTCAGCACAACTTGAATAAAGTGAAAGACAGATAGCCTTCTGGGTCAACCTTCAGGTTCCATGTCTTTCTCCCAGAACTGGCAGGAAATCTTCCATCTAGATGGTTTTGATGAGAAAAGCAGTTTCTATAAAATCAAAATTTTCCCACAGGAAACATTTAATTTTGTTGATTTTTTTTATTATTATTGTTTTCCTTCAGGAAAATCAAAATAATATTTTGTTTCATTCTGAGTCATTCCAAATCAAAACATTCTAGTTTGTGAAACCAAACTGAAATGTTTTGTTTCAGGTCAGTTCAGCGTTAATCTGTGTCTGCTTTAGTTGCCATGGTGCCTTATGGGAGTTGTAGTTTGGGTGCCTTCTGTCCCTATTCTCTTCTATGGGATGGACATATGTCACTCATTTTGCAGTCTCCCTTCTGGTTGAACAGATCTGGTGCTTCATGGGAGATTTAGTCCAGCCAGGGAGCCTGACCCAGAGAGGAGATGGGGGAATGAGACAATACACATGAAGTACCAAGGCAGAACACTGAGCCACAGATTAATGTTGAACCAAGTTGAAATGAAAAAATTCAATTTAAGGAATGTTTCAAAGTTTCATTTTTTTAATCAGAAATGGCAAAAACAAAATGTTCAGAATAATTTTTTTTTCAGAACTTTCCAGTCTGTGAAAAACTATCCCAGCATTTGACTCCAAGTTAGCAAATCTGATCCTGAAAAGCATATTTCAAAATATCTGAATTTCCCTCAAGACAGAGATTCCAATTTTTGACCAGCTCTGCCTTCAAGAGAACCTACCTCCTTTATTCTTTTTGCAAGACTGAGCCTCCATCACCTCACAAAGCATCACTCTTTTATTCTAGCTGTGACAGTCTGTACCCTTATGTTCACTCTTGTTACAACACTATGATAAATTTTGTACAAAGTATGCCTTGTGAGGTATCATTTGAAAGCTCATGATGTGCGGATCATTATTGTCCTTGTAAAATATGTGTATGAAAAGATATGAAATTCTACTGTACAAGACATGTTCCAACTCTAAGGAAACAGCTTCAAACCAGTTCCCAGAACCAAAAGGCTAGCCAGCACCTCAGCCAGGTGTCAGCATAAATAAATGGACTTATCACCTGATTAAGTGCCATTCTTTGGCAGGAAGAATGGTGTGAGTGAGAAATATACATCTTGGAAATGGAATAGTTGGAAATTCCCATGGAAACAGATGGCCTGTCTCCTGAAACTCAGCCAAAGATGATTATCAAAGAAAAACAGAGCTATAAGAAAGGAGAACAAAGTCCCCCAAACATTTCTCCTTTCTCTCTATCCACGGCAACCACAACACCTGAGGAACAAAAACAGCTTTGAACTGAGAGGGGAAAATCCTGTCTGAAAGGAGTTCAGGCAGTAAGACTGCAGAAGCATGTTGTGAGAGAAACCTTTGCTTTGAATTCAGTAGCTTGATAAGTTAGGTCTCAGTTTGCATTTTACCTTTTATTCCATTGTAACCAATTCTGACTTTTATACCTCATTACTTGTAATCACTCAAATCTCACTTTCTGGAGTTAATAAACTTGTTTTATTGTTTTATCTCAACCAGTGTGTGATTGTACTGAAATGTTTGGGAAACTGTATTTGAGATAACAAGGTTTGCTCATATCATTTTCTGTTAATGAAATGACAGACTTTCTATGAGCTTCTTTTTTCCAGGAAGGTACTGGGCAGTATAAGACACATATTTCTGGGGACAAGTCTGGGACTGGAAATTTGCTGATGTCACTCTGCAATATAATTCAGGAGTCACTGGCTAAGAGCACTCATATAACTCATCTGGGGGTAATTTACATACTAGAGGCTGTGTGTGATCAGGCTAGGAGTGGTTGCTTTCATAGCAAAGTAGTGTAAAAGGCACCCCAAGTTGGAGAATTGAGGAGGCACAGCTGTCCATCAGTCCAGATTGTACCCTGAGTAATCTCCCACTAGTATTCTGAGATTAATTAACTAGTATGAGTACCATGTAAATCCCATAATTCAGGACAGCCAATAGTGGTATTTTCTATTTGCCAGAGGGTTCACACATTTCCTGCCAATCTGTGCAATGGATCAATAGTACAGCGTATTATAGGACACCATTTAAATCTTGGTGTGGAATCCTGGCTTCATTCAATTACAGGAGAATGTTGCTATTGGCTTAAATAGAGGTAGGAATTCACCCTTTATGTTTACTACACCACAATAATTCCTTACCTAATTTGTAGTATACCCTATATTAAAACAGGAATTCCATAAATACTGCAGTAAATGTGCATACTCTGAAAGGTCAGTATTAAGATAACAATGCAACTCATGATACATTTAAGAAAATTCCACAAAATGCCTTTCTTGTCTTTATTTGAATCTTACATCTCATATCAAGAAAAATAAATGCAGTTTATTTGAATGTGCAGTGGCACTGACATTGAAATAAACACACTCACGCACATTAAAATATGTGCATGTACTGTAAATTCATTTGAATCTTACACTGTATCTTAAACCTGTTTAATTTGAATGTGTAATCAATCACAGTTGTATCCCACTCGCCCACCCAAACTACCCATGGAAATTGAATATAAAAAACAATTTGAATACAACAACATTATGGATGAAAAGTTGAACACCTGAAAATTATGAAATTCAAAGACTTTCCACAGCAACAATATTTTAATCATATTACAAGCATATAGAAGCATAAAGCTGAACAGCAAATAGAGCAACATAATAATATACTATGTATGTGAAGGGAATTGAGTTGTTGTATTCTGTGGAACATAATTTTCCCAACTTTTTAAATTCTTGTACTTAACATTATATTAATGCAGATTTTTTGCATTGAATTGTAGATTAGTTTATAATGAGGAAATGACTCAGTTATCCCCATTTATGCTACATTGTCTTCTGTGGGATGGGAGAATGGGTTGTCATATATATAGATATGGAAATATATAAATAAATCACTGTCCAGTGCTTCTGTTACTTCTTATTTAAAACTAATTGGTTTTGATTTTTTTTTTTTAAATATTAACTTGAAGTTGCCAAGGTAGAATTTCTATCAGATAGAGCCAAATTCACCCCGTGCAGAAGATTAGCACAAAGCAAATGCACCATTTAGCCCCTATTTATAGAACTTATGTGAGATTTAAATAGGGCATAGGCCTTGTGCTGCTTGTCTACATAGAGGTGAATTTCACCCATAGTGCAGATGGCAATAAGTACATGAAGGTAACTACTCAAGTGAAAAATAATTGATGGATGCTTTGTTTTTTAGGTTGAAACTATACACTGGTGGGTAGGAAAATCTAATATTTTTCTTCTCTTCGATGCTGGCTTAACTGTCAGAGCCAGCTCATTTGTGGCCAGCTTAATGAGTAGAGCCAGAGTTAGACATCCAGAATCAATGTCATGGGCTGATGCTGGATCAGGAACCAGGGGTCAGAGTCAGGTGTCGAGGCCAAGTAAGGAGATGGAAGGTAAGGCCTAGAAACCAGTAGTCAGGAGCAGGAGACAAAGCTGAGCCAGATGTCAGAGCCAGGAGGTAAAGCCAAGGCCAGGAATCAGAAGGAGAACAAGGAAGTATGATCTGTAGCAGCAGCTAGCTGGGATTCCACCTAGTTGCACAAACTTCCTGTGTCCTCCCCAGGCTTAAGTAGTATGTGCAGACCAATCCATTATTAGGAATGGCTTGTCAATTGGGCCCTCTGTTGGTGGCACATCCTGTGGTGCATGGGAGTCCCTGAGGCTCACGATCTGCCAAGTGTGTCTGTTGCTAGAGCTAGTAGTTGGTAGCGTGGAGGTGCTTGCAACCCAGGGACAATACAAACCCAGGTTCTAGACCTCCTGCTTCTTACATTCAAACAGCTTTTATAAAAAGGTGTCTTCATTGTGCAGATGGAAAGCCAAACAATCTTCTTACTCTTTTCCATCCCTTGTGCTCCATTCAATATGACCTAGGTTCTCCTTTTACAAGTACTGGGTGAAACTCATTCATGTACAAAGTGTCAGCCTAAGGCCAATGCTTCATTTATGTTCTACTTATATATGTAAAATGAAGTGGCTGGAGAAGGACAGCCAATAGAGCCGTGATAGTATGCAAACTCAGAACCATTGTTTAGTTTATATTTGAGAGACTCGGACATTTTACCCAACTCTGTGTTGACTCTTTGTTGTGCTATAGTACAAGCTAGAATCCAGTGACACTAGCACATGAACATGTTATAATATGTCATATTTATGATAAGTGAATGCACAAGCCGTTTGGCTGCATTGGATTGAAAACAATTGAATTCATTGTCCACTTAAACTGTTTTTTCCATCTTTTTATGTTACAAAATAGCTTTTATTAAAAACAAAGAAAAAAGAAAAACAAAGTGATGCTAAGCAGGCAGAGCACTCCCTGATAAATGTTGGAAAACTATAGCTCTCTCAGTTCTCAAGATTTCTAGAGAAGACATTTACACTCCTGTTACAAAGTTAAGACATATTCTTGCACCCATTTACTTCAGTGATCATAGGATCAGGTTCTAAATACATGAATGTTTTATAAAGTCATAAAAATAGGTTATTCTATATTGTCATTTCAATATGCGGAGTTTCATTAGGACAAATGTGAGTGCAGCATGTGTGCACATCACCACTCCAGGTTGCTGAGATACATTCTCTGGTTTATGAAAAAGCAGAGATAATAGTTGTGCGAAATCCCACATCAAATGCACAGAGCACAAATTAGCTCTGCCTCTGGGAAAGTCTAAGATGTACATGGATGTTTTTGAAAGATATTCATAATTAGGATTTTTTTAATAGACATTCTTTCTTTTCTGCAGGCAGGACATGTATCTTTCCCTGCAAATCAAATCCACCATAATAAATCCACAATAACATTTCTGTAGTTTAACTGTTAAGTTACATTGCTCTAAAACACAGTGGAATGGCCATGCAATGGGTTTATGGGGAGGGAAATCACTGCTTATAACAGGCAAGATGTGAAAAGAAATGTCTGGTCCTGCAGTGTGCTGAATGGCCCTTGCAAGGCCCTGGGTGCCCTCAACTCCCATTGAAGTCACTCACCAACTTGCAAGAGATGCTCAGGACCTTGCAGACTCAGGCTTTAAATTACCTGCAATAGCAGTTTTTACATAAACAACAACAGCCTCTGATATCCCCAGTTTGCGTTCTTCATTCACTTGTTCTCTGACAAGTGCATATTTAGCATTCGGCTACTAACACCCCACTCCCGATCCTACCTATGACTCGTGCCTATACTAGTATTAACAGAGATAAAAGCAAAAGGGAGTAGGGACTGGGGGTTCAGAGGATTATAGCACCCCATCCTCGTAAGAGTAGAGAGACTTTTCTCTCCTCCTTGGACGGTGTGATGAGATCTCCCTTTTCTCTTTCAATTTATGTTAGCCAAGTGAGTGTGTCCGCCCTGTGCCCCCAAAAAGAACTCAACCCAAGAGATTAGTCTCTAGCAGAGAGACACTCCACCGGCACCAAGCAAGACAGGATTATATCATTTCAGAATATCACCTTCTCACCTTGGGAGTGACAGACTCCTCTCTTCTGTTGTAATAAAGGGATCACTTTGGTAATCTCCCTGCTTCCCCTGGTCATGGCAACACAGGACTGCTCTGGTCGATATAACTTATTCTCATTTCAAATATAATCTATTTCAGGGAATTACATAGATACTAAAGTAATAGAGGTTATGTGCCTAAAATAAATCCACAATAGAGAATACATACAAAATAGATTTCTTATAACAATATGTTAATTAAGCTGCTACTGAGCAAAATCAGCTTCCTCTGATAAATCTCATTACCAAAAGTCCCCAAACTAGGGTGAACCAGCATTAACACCAGTTAGAACCTTGACCACACCACCAAACAAACAAACAATGCTGCTGTGACCAGAGTCCCAGTGAGGTCCAGAGGTCACTCAATTAGGGTGAATTGCAAAGAATGGGACAGACAAACTCCAAAGCTGGTGGATATTCCAATACAGATTTACCAAGCCAATATAAAACATCATTATTACCGCATTGGTTATTCAGAAGACCAGAAAAACACAGTTCCCTTAAAGTGATCCAGTCTCAGGCCTCCCATCCAGGTACCCAAGTCAAATATGATGAAGATTTCTGGGGAAAAAATAATATATATATATAAAGGTTTATATATATATATAAAGGTTCTACCAATCCCAAAGGATCAGAGACACATTACCTCCCAGATTATTGAATATTCCCGATTTTACCCAAATACATTAACTAAACTACAATTTATTAAAAAAGAAAAGAGAGAATATGGTTAAAAGATCAATATACATACAGACATGAGTTTAATTTTTGAGGTTCAGATACATAGCAGAGATGGTGAGCTTTGTAGTTGCAAAGAGTTCTTTTGGAATTTAGTTCATAGGTTATAGTCCAATGTCCAATATCACCTTCAGGAAGTACCAGCATAACTGGGACCTCAATCTTGGGACTCAAACTTCCCTTGATGAAGCTTAAGCAGATCTGAGATGACAGAATCAGGACCCACGGTCTTTTATACAGTGTTCTAGCATCTAATTGACCACATAGTCCTGGGTAAACAATAGGCTTTTGATGTAACCTTCTGCTTCCTAAACACCACAGTAATTAGTTACATAAATTAACACAGGTCAATTTATCCATTAGGCAGTCTATCACAAATTTCAAAGCAACATATAGACAATGACATTATTTCACCCAAGATTCATCTATATGTTAATAGTCCTTTTTTGATCTCTGAATCAATAGTTATAGTGACAGACAGGAATTGTCTGTTTACATGGCTGGCTTTTAAGATAAACACATCAACTAGTATCACTTCTAACTTCTAAGAATATAGGTTTGCATTTCAAAATTGTAGCCTATCTACCATGAATGGCCCTCATTACCATTTGCATACCTTTCCAACATTTATTTTAAAGAAAGGATCTGGGTCATTCAGCCAGCAAGCTGTTTAACTCTTTCTGGCCAGGAATTATATTTTGTATAAGATTTGTTGCAATTACATAACAGTGGTAGCAATACTGATTTGCATGGTTATATTTTAATCAGACAGCGTCACAGCTCCTGATTGCTAGGTTTAATTACTATGAAATGAGAGTAATCACTCCACTTGAAACTGCTAAGAATTGCCCACCAATCTATGTGAAGTGCTAACTCTTCTGCCCCAAAACAGGGTTTCCCAGGGAATACCAGATAGACATGTCGGACAATATTTTCAAAAATGGGTACTTCCAGTTAGGTTCTTATGGGTGGGATTTTCAAGAGTGATACAGTGATTTAGCAGAACAAATCTTATTGACTTTCAATGAGACTTTTGCTCCTAAATCACTCAGGCTGTTTTTGAAATCTCATCCTATTTCCATATTTATGCACGTAAATAAATGGACTAGCTTTCAAAAGTTCAGAGTGCTTAGAAGCTTCCATTGACTTCACTGAAAAGCAAATCATTAATTTTTGCACCTAATTATGAATATAGAAACATAATTATGAAGAACTGTTTTTTAAACAAAACTTCACTCTCATGTTTGGTTATGTGCTTTTTACATAAGAACAGTCATACTGGGTCAGACTAAAAGTCCATGTAGCCCAGTATCCTGTCTTTAGACAGTGGCCAATGCCAGGTACTTCAGAGAGAATGAATAGAACAGGTAATCATGAAGTGATCCATTTTATGTTGCCCATTCCCAGCTTCTGGCTTTTGTTTTTGTTTTTTTTTGTGCACACACACACTTTTCATTCGCAGGAAAACTGCACAGCTCCACCATGGAAATATACTTTGATGAGACAATATGTCATGCTACAGGGCAATGAAGTGGCAAATAATCAATTAAGTAAAATGCATCACATTATTTTGTGGAAAATGCACAGCATCCATCACACACACACACACACACACACACACAATTACAAGAATGTTTAGTATTGTACTGCAAAGCTTATGGAGAAAGATTCAGTATTGACGATTTCCTTTCTGTAAAACAAATACTTTTAAAAATCTCACTGATGTTTACTAACACTATAGTTTTGAACACTACCACACATTTTTCTTTCTTTTGAATCCTTTCAGTTGTATAATCTTTTCTCTATCAAAGGAAATAATCTAAATCAAATGCAGAAAACAAAATTTTAATTTGACAAGTGTCAGTTTTACTTTGGTCTTCTCTCTTATCCCAGTTTCAATGTATCTTTAAAATACATATGCAACTCGTCTATTGCATTCTCAACCCACTACAGATTGAATTGCTATCACAATTTTATGCTATTATCAACATTCTTTAAGTTTGCTATTTCTGCAATGATATTTGAAAAATTACCCAGTTTTGATAAGCGTTAAACTATATTTCTTAGAAATTTGAATATTCATTAGGTAATTATAACAGATTCAATCTGATTACGGTTTAGAATAGTAATTTTCGTTTTTATATAAGATGTATAAAGCATTTTTTTTATAGCTAAGTATAGTAAATTTGAGCTATGGGACATTTCTATAATAGGATCTACAATACTATGTGCCAAATTCAGCTCTCATAATTCTGTAGGAGTTGTAGTCACATAAATTTTTGTGAATTGTCACTGGACAGTCTGTTAATTTATAGGATCCAATTATGTAGCCTCTATTCAGGAAAACTCCTTATTTAGGTTAATAAATAATTTTGCTTGAGTAAGGACTGCATGTTCATTACTGGTCCAATGTTAATAGAAAATTTATTTTATGATTGATGCTGTCGTGGTATATGATTCATAGTACATTTTGAGCAAGAGAAAGTTAACCACACGTACAGACACAAGAAAACAGTCCTTAACACAGCTTGAGTTCCAACTTTGCCTTTTTGTTTACCAAGAGCCAGGCCCTGTCTGCAATTCTATGCAGTCCACAGAGACATCTAGTGGATGAATAATTTATTACAAGTAAATATATCATTACAGACTTTATCCTTAGTTAGGCAAAACTCTAACTGAATTCAGCAGGAGTTTTTAACAGTAAGCTCTAAGCAAGGATTTCAGGATTTGGCCCATATTTATCTAATTACCATGAGAAGGATTTCCATGAGAAATGTGGGTAGCTGGTGGGAATAGTGAAGCTACGAGTGCAATTCGCATGACCATATTGTATTAGCATGTCTAATAGGTCTTATTTCCTTATTCCTGAATGTCCAAGCTGCATGTTGATCTCTGAAGTATCATTTTTGTTACATATTGAGATTCTGTGTCTTGTTGACTTTTGCTTTTTAAAATTTCTGCTCCTTTGAATAATTGCATTCAAGATCCCGGATAGATTATGCACTCAGGACCAAATCTTAGTGCCTGGGGCAATGCACCTCTGTACTACCTCTCATAGTCAACTATGGCTAAATGAAACAATTGAGTCTAAAATAAATCAATAGAAACTTTAATAAAAAGGAAGTAAAATTAATGTGAAATAGCTCTGCTTTTAGATATGTAAGGACACAACATGAAAGCTATATAGACAAATGCACAAGCATGCCTGCTGATTTCTTTTAATCTGGAGACAAAAATCCCTCAAAAAAATCCCTTGTCAGATTTAGGTTGTGATGTGAGAAACCCAAGTAATTGTCTCACCACTGACAAGTTGCTTTTCTTGTTTACTTTCACTGTACTTTCGGGGGGCGGGAGGGGGAGAAGATTCTATCTCATGCTTTCAAAACACCAGAAAGAAGTTGGAATTAAGACCCTTAGAGAGAAAACTATTAGAAATCCAGTTTATGGTTTACATTGGATGATACACTGTTTGGAATGGCTTTTTTCATCATTAGGAAGTATCATAATTCCAGTTCTTAATCAGGACTTTTTGAAATGGGGGAAAATGCCATTAGACTGATATCAATGAAAAATGGAAAACTATTTTCTGATCCCCCCCCCCCATTTCTGTGCAACCCTACTTGCCATAATGTTTCCTCTTTAGTTGCTAATTTGGATTAATTGTGAGCAGCAGAGCCAGAATCCACTATCCTTACTCAGTGGGACTTCTCTAGTAGTGAAATATAACACAGTGTGAGCAAGGGTGGCAAAATCTATCCCTTAAGGACAGGATTTTGAGAAGCCCTCTCAATTATTACAGTTATAACTATGTAAAATGAAAATGAATTCATTCCAATACTAGGTAATTCAAATACTACACAATACTCATACATTCTAATATTCATGCTAAATAGCATCTTACTCTCTAAGTATTCCCCATTAAAATCAACGAGACTACTTTCAGAGTAAGACACTAATCAGTGTAAGAGTGGCAGGGATTTGTCCTGTATACTATTATATTTTCTTGCAGACATTTGAGCCACAAATAAAAGCATTATGACATTGTCTAAGTAATTCTCCAGAGAGGAAATCTATACTTAATGAAAATGAGGCAGAAGAATGCTTAGTGCTATATAACTAATCAAGCCATAAATGACATTTTAAACAGAATAGAAAGTGAACATTTGAAGCTATTTTTATGACAGCATTGAAAGTCATGTAGAAAATGTAAGAAACAAATGTAAGATATGTAAACTGTGCCTTAAGGGAGGCAAATATGTGTTGTTGTTACAAGGGAAACCACTCAAGTCATCTGAATTCCCAAACAATATATCCTCACAGAAGAAAAATATGAAACACTTCCCCAATAAAATATCATGATACACTGTAATAAAATAAATGATGTAAAAAGAAAGACACAAACATGTTATTCCTCAAACCTCCTGTGAAAATGTACTCTGAAAAATATTAAAATTAAGTCAGCCATAATAACGCCTTATATTAATATAATTTACAAAACTACAGTCCTATATACTTGGGCATGCTGTAGTTGCATCTTTAACTTGATTATAGCTTTTGGGAGTGGATTAAATATTTATGTAGGACACCAAATTTTGTTTTATTTCTTTTACAATCCATTCAGAGCATGCCTACATGAACTGGTGCTTGGGGGAGATACAGAGTTGTAAATCAAACATGAGCATCAACAAATACTCTTTTTACTCAGAAAACATGTTAATATCTAGATTATACAGAGATTCTTCTGTGAACTAAAGTAACAGAAGCCACTTTCTTTTTGACATTCCTATTTCAGCATCAAAATTAGCGAGAGTGTTTGTGTCCAGATCTCTTATATTTTATCTGAAAATAGATATTGCTTTGATTCACAGTGCAATTATGTCTCTTTATTTGCATTACTGCAAACATGGTACGTTGAAAAGTCATGGACCAAATTCACCCATGGTGCAATTGCAATATATTCAAAGGACTTACACATGGGATGAATTCAACAAGATGGACCCATTCCTGCAATTTGATGTGTTGCCATTCTTTGATATATCACCAGGTTGTAGGTAGCTTTAACTTTGGGGTGATCAAGCTAGGAAATACCTGTTTACTGAGTGGGAGAGAATTGTCTGTAATGACTTCATTGCAGTTAAGTAACGTTAGCATTAGGCTGTGTCTACACTGGCAATTAAATGACAAAACTTTTGTCTTTCAAAGGTGTTGAAAAACTGCCCCCCGAAAGACAAAAGTTTTCGCAACAACAAGTGCCAATGTGAAGCACTCTTCTGCCGACAATGCAAATGATGCTCGTTTGGGGTGGAAGTTTTTGGTTGGCAAGAGAGCCAACAAACAGTGGCTATACTCCATGACTTTTAGCGGCATGGCTGTAGCAACACAGCTGTGTTGCTAAAAGCTGTGTAGCGTAGACATAGCCTTAGTCTACACAGCTTTATTATCTGACTGGAAAAGATGCCACAAGAACAAAAGAAATTTAAGTAACCCACACCCTTACTTCAAAGTATCAATGAATAGACTTCAGAAGTTTCAGCTGAATACTCAAAGACTGGATGCTTACATGAACCTTCTCCAAACCATTTGGTCTTAAAACTGGGTTGGAGAACAGGCTCCTGTATTGCCAACACCACGCATCCAAAAATCACGAGCCAGCCCAGACCCTAGAAAGTCATACCAGCATCTGAAGGCCCCAGCCACGTTTGACCCTGTTGTGCTAGGCATTGTACATACAGAGTAAGAGGCAGTCCTCTCCCCTGACTTGCTGACAAGTGAAATTTTACCTGAGAGAGCTCCCAGCTGCATCCTTTTGGAAGTATGGCTTACTTGGTTGTAGTGTCCAATCAGTGGAGGAGTGGAGCCATGACCTCACATTCCTCCTCCCTGCCTTCTTTGGGACATGACACATTCCCTGCAGGGAGCAGGGGGTGGAACAGTGCCTGGGCTTCCAAAGTACAAGGACTGCAGTTCTGCAACGTACCCTTTTCCTGCTCATCCCAATATGGACCCAAGTAAGAACCAGATGGAATCTGGCTCTGAGAGAACTTAGACAAATTGCCTAAATTCAGCTCTGTGTGACAGTTTACCTATATGCAAAATAAGCATAATAATGGGTACCTCACAAGTATTTCAAACCTTCATTCCAACCTTATCCTTGGTCAAGTTCCCTGGATGCATAATGGAGAAATGAACCTCGAAGAGGAAGGAAACAAGTTAAAAGTAATTGGGAATAATATAAATAATTTCCACTTAAAAAACAAACAAACAAAAAAAAACAAACAAAAAAAAAACTAACCAACCTTACTGCAATTTCTTTGATTTCTCATTCACTCTCTTTTCCTCATAAAGAGTTTCTACTGTAGACAGTAGGAGTTTTACTACTGACTTCAGTGGAAGCAGGATCAGGCCTAGAACATAGACCTTTAAGGGCTTGGGAGAGCGACTGTGGCAAAATAGTTTACTTTATTATTAATTATTATTATTATTAAGCAGCTCAACAATCTCATGAGCCTAGGGAGAATTTAATTAATTAAAGTCAAGGGCTAATTTAACAGTGGAAAAAAATGAGACAGCTAGAAATAAATTCATTACAATTTCCCCTTACACTGGCTACTCCCAGAAATACCAGGTCTTCTGCTCCCAAAGGAACAGAGTACTGTAGTTTACCAGTTTTACCTTAAACCTCCTATATAACACACAGCACTTGCAATGAAACAAAAAGTTTATGTAAGAAACAATAAAGATTCCACTAGAAACAAAAGAGTGATAGAGTAACAAAAACAAATGGTTACAATACACAAATAGAATCATAAAACGTAAATTAGGGCCTATACTTATTAATAGTTACTTTTCCTATCTAATGAAGTAGGTTTTCCCTCCCCAAAGTGCAGTCTGTTGCAGAGCTGGCTGTTTTCACAGGAACCAGGATCCAATCTTACATGAAAAAGAAGATGTCTCCTCACTGACTAGATCAAGAGTGCCTCCCCTCCTCCCCCCGTGTTAAAAACCCACCTGTTTCAGGATAATGTTTATTCATACACAGGGCTATTCCCTATGTTGTAAAGTTCTTTTTTATTTATCTCCAAATGGTTTTGATTGCTTTGACAGATTTCCTTTAACTGTTCTCGGATGGAGAAAAAGTAGGCAATTGAGCAATACATTACATAAATGGCAAGCCAGGGAGGGGTGACAACTCCCTCCTGCTTGAATGGGTGACCATTGAGACGTATGAGTCCCTGGTGACTCACTTTCACTCCAACACCATAAGGACATAATTTTCCATATAGTTACATTATTGTTTAAATATTTTCCATACACATATCTCACATGGATTAGGAGTTTTGGTAACTCACAATCTTACAGCAGATACCTCACAAGTGACCCATCATGGATAAATACCAAGAAAATGGAGTACTAGGTGTAGAGAGTTTGTCAAATCTAAGACAGGAGTCGCCACCTGGCACCAATATGCCTCTGTCACACCTGCAATTCGCTTCCTCCTGAGAACCATATTTCCAGTCTGCACTGTTCTCTGCCTAACCTGTAAATTCCTCAGCAAGTCAGACTGCCTAAGCAGGCCTGCTTTACTTTAGCCCCCAGAGTCTATAAACACTTTTATGACCCACAGTTTCAAGTTACCACATAGCTTGTTTTAAGATGAAAGCATCAGAGAGAAAAATCTATTAAAGACAATAAAAGAACCTATATGTATGCTAATAAGATTACAAGAGGTCACCCCCCTGTCTCCCTGCTTCCCAAGGGCTCTGGCCAGTGTCAATCCACCCAACCCTTCTGTCACTGACTTTTAGGGTAGTCTTTCTAGGGTCCTCAGAGTCTCCTAACTGACCCTTCTTAGCTTGTTCTCAATCAGTTCAGTTCGTGGACCCTCACCTCCAACTGAGCTATCAGCCCTTCAATTTTAGGGCTTGCAATCTCCTGGATGTTTTCTTAGCAGCAGCATGGCACAGAGCTGTGACCCCTTTGCTATCTCAGGACTTTCTACCTCCTTTTCCTTCTCTGTGCTCTCCCCTTTATAACAGATCTTGTTTTCTCTATTGGTTGCAGCTGTGGTGTCTGCCTCCATGATTGGCAGCTCTGGCAGCTGCATGGGGGTGTGATCAAGCTGCTTACTTGTAAATAGGAGAGACTCACAAACCCCATTCTGAGCATAGACAGAGTGGGAAGAAAACCCCATTACTCCTCTAAGGACTGGGGTCCTCTCTTTGGCCAGAAGGTCCTTTCTGATTTAGCAAATGGACAGAAGGCCCTTAGTCAGTTTAAACTATCCAAAAAATCTTTCTTGGTTTGTTGGCCTGTGGAGAATCCAGTTTGAACTAGTATATGTGAGCCTCCATAGGAAATGGTACCTTTCTGGAGGTGTTACAACCTGAGTGGATTTTCCTAATCACCTCTCCTTCCCTAACCCTCTTTTAAGTTGCTGGAGGGGCTGAGGTTACCCTACCACCTAGAATGACAAATGATCTTTGGCCCACAATGAAACATAAGCTTAATACAACAAGGTCTCCCCAAGATATTGCAGGAAATTGCCAGATCAGTCACACAGACTATTTCCCTACGGTTGCAGACTGGTGTGATGAGACTTCACCAAGATATAGAACACACACCAGAAAACAAAAAAGGATGAAAAATTGAATGCTGATAAGATTGCTAAGATAGTGCTAAAACGGTTATAGATCTTGAGGTAGAGTAGTTTGTTGTGATGCACTGAAATGAAACTAGTAGCAGACAGTGACCAATATGTCCAATTGCTCAATATGCCTAGCCTGCACACTACAATCTTTCCTACACAAATAGTCTTCTTCTGAATTAATTCAGAGACAAATGATAGGGCTGTCACAGCAATGCAATGCACAAATATACCATCAGTTGTACACTATAACTGTAAATGCTAGAAAGACTACAAACACATTTGTCTTGTTTATTTTTTATTTATTAATAATATACACTATTATATAGTGCCTTTTATAATCCCTACAGGTGGAGGGCTCAGGTCTGAAGATCCTTACTCATGCAAGTAACACTGTTGACTTCAACCAGACTACAAACGTGCATAGGGTTGGAGGATCAGGCCTTGAATGCAAAAAAATATAGACATCTCTTTATTCATCCCTGTAATGCAGCTACTCTGGGGTGAAACACAGAAACTGTTTAATTTCACAGGTGTCCACTGAAATACTGACCTGATCAGAACCTGCTTAGTTTGCAAAAGCTGCCAATGAAATCACAGCACAGGGTACTATGTCCAAACTTAATGCTGATTTTATGTAGATTGGTATCTTGGGGACCTTTTTGGTTGCTTGCTGTACAATGTCAATGTACTGTAGGTTGATTTTCTTGGTGCTCTAAAGGAAATAGAAGACACCCTACTTTATTTGAATAGTTAAAACTGCACCCTGTTTTCAAATGAGCTTACTGCCCTAGTATAATTTTTTGTGGTATCTTGAGGAAGTGTATAGTTCCTTGAGTTGTTAGGACTGGGGGGAAGCATAGAAATAAGAAAAGAAAAGCTAATGGGGTAAGAGTAGAGAAGGAATATCAGTTGTCACATTTGGAGTAAGATGCAGCAGGCAGACTCAAAATTACTACAATAATGGGGAAAGAAAGCCTTCACGTAGGTTTCTTTCTCTGTTAGTTCCATCAATGCTTCTTTTGGAATGTAGTATGTATTACCCAACAGTATAGGGTAGGTAGTGATGAGCAGTAATATTTACCCCACATCGCTGGCTATATGTATGTGGGAACGTCAACGTTTAGAGGTACCCAAAGTATTCTGCAGTAGGCAGACTTATCTCTATGAGAAGCTACAAACATATCTAACAAAATAATTATATTTTAAATCTTATTTAAATGTATATTTTCTGTTTAAAATTTGGAGGAAACTTGTACAATTAATTGGAAAATATAAAGGAAAGGGACATTAGTGCCATGGAAAAGCTTTACTGTTCAATTTCGTTTCAGAGCCAACAGAACTATAATGTCAGATTAGATATATTGAGTCTTTTGAGTTTGAATAAATTGGCTTTTTCACCTATAGTTTCATGTTTGAATGGCACAGGGAAAATAAATAAAATAGGTTAGAAATTATTAAAATTATCTGTGACATTTTAGGGGCGTCTACATTTTGTTCTTGGGATAAATGTAAACAATACCCTCTCATTAATTCAAGATAGTTTAAGTGAGTAAAAAGAGCAACATGCTGAATTATCTCATCAAACTATGTTGCCATTTAGACATTCGGAGAGCTATTTAGTAGCAAGTACATTTAAACAACCAGATTGTAGATTATTAATTCAGTAGTAGGGTCAATTATCTTAATAAGGACTGGAGATGACATAGCATTTTGTGAATTAAATCTGCAACAGGTTATTGTGAAATTGCCTGAGGGTGAACATAATCTAAGCAACATTTACTTTGGTGCTAAAACTGACAAACACAAACATTAAGCTTGTCTATGCTGTCAAATCTGAACAATGACACATGGAATTACAAAGTTATTATTCTTTAGAGCCGGGGAAAAATTATTTGGTATGAGAAATTTTGGTTATGATACATATGCTATGTACCTGTATTAAGTTCCAGGAAGAGGAACTTTTACCTCCTGTTCAATAAACAGATAAGTATCCAAAGTTTTATGGAGAGAAGGAAGAATAATGCTTGCCCAAATTTAGAACTTTAAAAACATCAGCCTGTGCATTTAGACCAGATATAACAATATACTATGAAAGTATTCGGCCATATTATTTATTAAACTTCTATGCTGAGTGTCTGCAAATCCTTATTCTTCTGGATAAATTATGTATTACTCAGAACCACTTAAAGAAGCTGCTGAGAGGTCACTTCTCTGAATTCCTTATGCCTCATGGAAAGCAATTCACATCATTAAAATACAAGGAAGTAGTGAAAGCACAAAGCTCCCTTTTTGTCATTGGTGTAGATGGATAATTGACAAAAAATCTTGATTGGGTTTGAATGTATGCAATGCTTCCACTTCTTAAACAGAAATATATTTTAGCATTTGGGGCCTAAAGAGAATAAATGCTGTAGCTTGACCTTTATGTCTACATTGTTCAAGTATATTCTAAAATGTTCTGAATATTGACTTACAGAAACCTCAGATCTTAGATTGTGTAATTAGCTTGGTTTGTACCCATCAAACCATACTGGAGTTTCTTGTCATTAAAGGTGCTAGAGAAGCAATGCATGTCATCGAGGTAGTAACAGAAAGAGAGCTTTTTCATGCAGTTCTTTGATTTTTATGTTGAAAAACAGATAAATAGGCCTTTTTCCTTTCAGCACAGAATCAATAAATTGTGCAGTGTTGTGAGCATTGGCAGACTGGCTAATATCAATGTGTCTCCTGTGGTGATCCAAGCCAGCCTCATTCCCAAACATGCAGCTCTATGGTTATTTTATAGCTATTAGTACAGCATGGCTTTAATGAGAAATATTTCATAAGCTCTGCCTGTGCTCACATAGAGATGACATATTGTTTATCCCAATAATGAAACAATTAGAACTCTTAGCAGGTGTAAGAAGGATATGCTCTAAATATCTTCTAAATCTATCATTCTCTGTTGGATGCCTGAAGACTTTCCAATCTGCAGTAAACAATTATACAAATCTTTTCTTTGCTTTTTCTTCTCTAAATTCAGATGTTTACTTATTAGAGCTGCGACATAATCCCACATTAAATTCACATGCCGTATGCTTCAAGAAAAGTTTTAACTTTGAATCCGTTATGCCCTTCAGAAATGGGGAGAGAAAGAATACTCTATGAGTATGGCTTCATTATGGGAACTCAGAAGTGACTGGACATGGACCAGGAATCTGACTGCATAGTGGATGGCATCATGCCATAGAAATTGAGAGACGGGAACATCATGTCAGTTTAGCTGTTGACTGGATTAACAAAGCAGGAGGGATTCAGGAAAATAAAAGTTTCACAGGGTCCATTTTTATTACAGAAGGGCTGCTTTAAAGAAACCCTACTTAGAGTCTGATTCAAAACCCATTGAATCTTTGGATCAAGACCTTGTTGTGCTAGTGATTTGACGCTTTCCAATAGTGACACTAGAAGATCTGCAATGAGCAAGAAAAAGGAGGACACCAGCACAGCACACTGTAATGAGACACAACACAAATATGGAATCCTAATTGAGGAGCTGGAGAGAGAAAATATCATCATTGCTAAGATTAATTAAGTGAAGCATCTAGAGCAAGGATCTTAAATCCCGAATAAGTACAAGGCCTGGCACATTGTTGTGAAGACAATGAAAATGGGTATGGAAATGACAGAATGGTGACAGCAGTGTTAAGATGATACTAAAAATGGTTGTGAGAATTAATAGAGAGCATAGAAAGTACAGTCAGTAGATCAGCAACCTAGAACACCAAGGATGAAAAAAAAAACCTAAGAAGGAAGATGAACCTGAATGATGTTGAAAGGTAGCTGAAAATGAAGCTGTGTGTATGAGAGAAGATGATACAGAGCAAATAGAAAGCATTATCTGAATGCCTGGTGTACATAATCAGTAAATATAAATTAAGAAGATGTCAACAGAAAGATAGCATCTAATCCTCCTTGAATACCCTTTGCTCTGCCTACTACATTTGCCTTATGCAAACAGCTTCTAAACATTTGAATGCAGGAAATCTCACTAAAATCAAACTCAGGATATTCTCAGTTATAACCCAATATTGTTAATGTGGATACAAATCTGAGCTTAGCACAAAAAGCAATATTAAAGGAATTCTGGATAATTTTGAAAAAGATGTGTGAGGAATATCAAAATGAACAGAGTGAAAAAAGAAAGCCATGTAGAGAGGAGTCAAAATTGTCAATCCCAGTCATTGAGGCACAGACTAGATGGAAGGCAAGAAAATACCAATGTTGTTCAAGTTTAAAAGGAAGGCTAAAAGGTCAGAAGATGACATTCTCTAGACTAGGAACTGAAGAAAAAGAGATGAAGATGAACCTTCATGAATGCCAGAAGTGAACAAGATAGAAGAACTCTGCTTCAGGTTTCTGCACAGTTTAACGCCTGCCTATCTATTAATCATTTTTGACCAGCCCTACTTCTAAAGTTAATAACAGAAGGGTTCTGTTGCATCTTCAACTGCTTCTGTATGTTTAGATTGTATCAATACTTGCAGCAGCGAATGTTTTTTCCAGCTTCATTTAGCTAGGTGACTATGATATTTCATTTTGGATGAGGACTTCACCATACATCTTAGGCATCTCCAAACTGGATTACTACAACGTGAGCTACAGAGGGATATTTCTGAAACTCTTTTAGAAACTTTATGTTGTGTGGCTCTGCTTACAGATGACTGCATACTCAGTGTTTCATGCAGGGAACATATTACATATCTGTTGCATGGTCTGCAAAGAATTATAATTCATTCAGAGATGCAATGGAAAGTGTTGATTTTGACCTATAAAAATTCTTTATGGGTAGGGTTCTATGTACATTAGAGACCAACTCTCTCTCGTCATGCTCTTACTCAACACTTGATAGTCTAAGGCTGGTGACTCAGCTGGAGTCTTTGCTCCAGTTGTAGGACCCTGGTCTAGTGTATCTTGGGAAAGGACTTTCACAGTAGAGAGCTCTTCACTGTGTCTCTCTTTTCTTCCATTAGGCAAACAGAGCCAAGAGTTTCTATTCTCTCTGAATTTTCCTAAGTGAGAAAGGTTCCAAGTTATTTTTTTTGTTAAGATTTGGTTGCAGTAGAGTTTTTTAAGTAGTGTTGGTATTACATTAATCTAGATGGGATATATAGTGCATTTTAAAAGAAAGATATGAAAGGAACATGACAAACCTGGAACAAAAATAGAGCGGAATCCTGGCTGTGCTGACATCAATAAGAGTTTTACCATTGACTTCAATGGGGCCAGGATTCCATCCATGAATGATTTCTATGCCCTCCTGTTTCAGTCATATGCTCCCGTGGATTGTTGTGTTAAAGTCCCCAGGTGGGACTGGAATAGTGGTTTGACTGTAGTATGTGTACAAGTGTTTAAACAGAACAAGCATTTTTTACTTATTTCAGAAAATCTAATTGAAAAGTGGAGGTAGGGATGCAAATACTATTGAATATGGTAACACTGAAAACTAAATAACTTATTAAGTGATATTCTGCCTTGGTTACATGTGCATATTTCCCATTGGCCTCATTTGTATGCAACTGGCTTACCAGGTTATGGTAAAGTGTATTCAGGTCAATTCACTTCTGTATTAGATCAAAGCAATCGTAAGTGTATAAGTGCATTGGGTGTTTAAAATTCATAAAACTAATGAAAGTTTACTTGTATTGTTTTCAGTTATCTATTCCTGTCATAATGTAATAGCAAACATTCACATGGTAAATACCCTTGCGACTAAATTACCCATCAAAGAAATTTTGTGAAATGCTAATGAAGGGCTTAAGTACTTTAATAGAAAATGCAACTTTCAAAGCAAGTGATCATTGTGTGTGATATTCACGGTCAAGGACTGAGTACAATCTTCACTATTTGTAATAAAAAGAAAAGCCCAAGTGATTAGAGAGTATCAGTTTGTCTTCTGTGAGAAGAAGATATAAATATGGATTCAAAGAAAGATCATGTATCTCTGGACTGTTTGGATTCTAACAGTACAGAATAACTGAAAGAAAAGATTGAGATCCCCAGAGTTATTCTGGGTAGCCCTAGAGGACTTTTGGGAAATTGGCAGTCTATTATATCAATGCCATCATTTGGAGTTACAAACTGAGATTTATCTATTATTATATTTTACCTGCCTTAGCCTCTCAATAACACTCATGCTTTTTTCTTAGCTAATAAACCTGTAGTTAGTTTACTATAGAATTGGCTGCCAGCGTTGTCTTTGGTTAAAGATATGGAGTACTAATTGATTTGGTGTAAGTGACTAGTCTTTTGGGACTGGGAGAAACCTAATGTGGTTTGATTTTTTGGTTTTAATAACCTTTTATCACAAACTCCAGTTTTTTCTGGGTGACAAGATAGTCTGGAGATGCTAAGGGGACTGTCTGTGACTCCATGGTGACATAGTTCAGTGACCCAGGAGTTCACATTTCTTACTAGCTTGGTGAAATCTAATTATAGAACATACCACCAGTTTGGGTTGTCTGCCCTTGTTTTCTGACAGTTTGCCCTGAGATAGTCACTCACAGTGGTGAGCCACTCAAGACAGCATGACAGTAACAAAGGACATAGTTTGGCCCATCTAAAAAGTAATCACTGTAAATCTTATATTTGATAGCCTTTTCTGATATAAAAAAGGAACGTGGCATAACTGTGTTAAAGATACTTGCCACGTTTTGCATGGTTTCGAATACACAGTGTATAAACAATTTAATAGTTCATATTTATATTTTATATAAAAAACTCAAAAAGCAACATCAGCTCATCTCTAGTCAGACTTCCCATCCTGTAAAATTCTTAATGAAAAAGATATAAAAGAAATTTCTTCTTCTGGAGACCTGACCGTTCCAAGCCATATCAACAGCTATAGCCAAAGTGGTATGTGCCTGAGTGCAAGTCAGAGGGTGGTGTGTAAAGGAGGCTTCAAAGTTCCCCTTTGCCTGCCCCCTATTCTGGTGCTACTCTATACCCCATCTTAGAGCAGTCTGAGAGCTGCTTTAACTTATGCAAATTGCAGTAGCTACAAAGGGCCAAAACCACAGCCAATGATTGATGAAGCAAAAGAGCATTCTGACCACATATCATTTCCCCTGCTATTCTGGCAGCAGGGAAGGGGAATGTCATAAAAGCCACTATGCTGGCTATACGCCACCAGATGATCACACTTACACCAGGGGTGACCAGGGGAACTGTTAAACAATTTTAGAACCTGATTATACTGGGGGTCTGGCACAAAGTGTCTGCACTGACCCATTAAGCCTTTCGTACAGCGATTAGCTTTATCATCAGTATTAACCTTTCAAAAATTTAAACCACAAATGTTCTCCTGAATCATCATGTAAAAGATTTGTATTTTTAATGACTTTCACTCTTGATAGGTCAGTCCAGCGAGCGCTAAAAAAAAAAAGCTCCTTTTGCAAGTCTGAGTACTTCCAACCTCTCTTTGTAGGCATTAAATGTCATATTTGAGGGTTTTTTTTATTTTAAATGGAAACCAGCAGTTTCTACAAGTTTAATAATTTATTTAGTATTTGGTTTGAAACATTAGGATACATGGTTTAGGTGTCACAGTATACGCCTTGGAACTAAATAGTTTTGTAGGTCTTAAAATGCAGCTATTTCAACAGTCACTGTAAGCCAAATTGATTCTTCTCAGCCTGTGCCTCTGAAGGGGCAGTTACAAACTAGAACTTGTGGCTAAATATACATTAATATTTGAAATAAAGCTTTACACAAGTCTAAAATATGTAAAGCATGAAAGAAGTTAACTTTCTCCCCCAATGGCTGCATCATTTCCTAATGATATAGTCTCTCCTTTAATTGCCAGAGGCTAATGTGTCAGTTCTCCCATTTACCTTACTAAGAGCAGGCATACTGGGCATAGCTATAGTTGCGTCTGGACATGACTGGATTCTCCTATCAAGCTGCAAAACCTGTAGAAGAAAGCAGAGCTGTGTTAATTGCTTGTTGTGATTAGAAGGAAAAACAAATAGCTAAAAGAAAACTGCTAGGGAGGGGAATGCTTTAACATTGAAAAGAATCAGCATCACAAAGTAGAATCAGAAAACTGCAAATCAAAACAGCAGGATAACAGTGGGATAAGCAGCTTTTCCAGAAGCTCTGGTTCAGAAGGTTGAGTTGGTGCTCTTCTCCCCCCAAAAATGTGATGGAAGCTTTCCAAACAGCGCAAAGGTGACTTTGTTGTTTGTGAGAGATGTATTCAGGGCCGGTGCTACCATTAAGGCAAACTAGGCAATTGCCTAGGGCGCCAAGATTTGGGGGCACCAAAAAGCGGTGCCCCCAAATTTTTTTACAGCATTCCTATGCCCCCTCCCCGAGTGCGCGGTTGCCGCTCTACTTTTCCCGCCTTCCAAACAGCTGATTGGCACTGCAAGCCTGGGAGGAGAGGAGAATTAGAGCGGGGGCGGGGGGAGCAGAGGTGAGCTGGGGTGGGGAGCTGATGCACAGCTCCCGGGGGGGGGAGCTGCCGCGAGGGGGGCACCTCAGGGCGGGGGGGGGGGGGGCTCCCGGGGGGCGGGGGGGGAGGGCGTAAGGTGGAAGTTTCGCTTAGGGTGTGAAACTTCCTTGCACCAGCCCTGGATGTATCATCGTGTACTTGATCGTAACATTCGCAGCCGAATGTGCTGTGAGCTTAGCCATAGTTCAACAGAGGGATCGGTTTTGGAGGATGATTTTTGCCCAGCTATGCTACCCTAAAAGCAAGGGCCAGGGCTGAACACTCAAAGGGAACAGAAACAGATTTGGAATGGGTATTAAAATGATTTTGGGAAATGTTACTAACAGAGCCTTCTAAATCAAAATAGGAAGTTTATCAAGTAGCTAGTGCTCATCCCCCTGTTAATGCATTGCTGAACTGATTAAACAGGGTGGTCACACTGACAGATGTCTTGTGAAAATTCCCTGTTCTTCAGAAGGCCAGTAATTAAAATTGTAACAGTGAAAACATTGTCATAGATGTTGCTTATAGTATAGGTGTAGGAAAAAAGGGTGCCCTTTGTCATGTGACGTAGACAAGAAAACTGCAAAGCAAAACCAAATAGTTCAGGCACCCATGCCTCAACTGAGACAAAACCTTTTTTGGACCAGAAGAGAAGACGGCAAAGGCTGGTCTCTAACCCTTCTCAAGGTTGATTCTCCACTGCCCTATACCCTGTGTAATCCATTCGGAATGGTGGTAATTTTATATCTGTTTTGCATGAACTTTGCACAGGAGTAAGGCCCAGATCTTCTAGGGTATTAGATACTTAACTTCCATTGAAATCAATGGGAATTAGATACATAAATAGCTTTGAGGATCTGGACCTATGTGTCTGCACAAGAGGCAAGACAGGGGAGAACCAGGCCTGTCACCTTGCTGGTATCAGAGGGAGCAAGAAAATACTGCCCAATGCACTCCTGCTTGAAAAACAATCACCACTGGGGTCCCTTTTACAATAACTGCTTTTTGGAAAATAGTGTGAGGGTTACTCACATCTTTTTGAAGAACTGTCTGTAGCCTGATTTATAGATTATGTATTAATTATATTGATTACCTAAGAATGCCCAGTTATCATTTTGAGGGTTAACAAGTTCTTTTGTCCCAAGATTAGGCCCTGTATTATTCAAATTACTATATAGTTGGGAAACCCGATGTGCACAGCTGCAACACTCACACTATAGGAACTCTTCTATATTTACAAATAGTTTATTAATAATATTAATAATGGGTGAAGTTTGTGGACCTGAATAGGAAAAAGGGAGGCTGTAAGAGCTTGGTGGAAGAAAGAACCTTATCAGAACAGAGATGAAGCTGTGAAAAGATTAGTATTCAATTGGTTTGGCTCAAGCATTTGGGCAGGGTCCTCATATCCCAACTGGTTCTCCTATACCTAGAAATAAATCTACAGCTCCTAATTTACTCAAAGTTATTTTACTTGCATACCAAATTGCTTTCCCATCTCTCTCTCCTCCTGAATATAATAGTACTCCAATCCAACACTTCTGGCAGCAGGGAAAGCTCAACAATCCAGATTTTTTTTCTTCCCACAAGCAAAATATGTCAGGTATTGTTTAGTGATAAATCTTATTTGCTTTAGTGACAAAATGACATAATTAGTGGATAAAGGGAACATAGTAGATATAATAGATTTGGAGTCCAGTAAAACATTTGATACGGTGACTAAAAATCTTGCTCAAAAGTATTTCCAGTTGACTTGAATAGAAACACTGTCATGTGGATTGAGAGCTGACTGTAGAACTAAGGGTCATAATGTATTGAATTGGGAGTGGGGGAATATTTAGCATGGTTCTGAAGAGATTCATTTTATTTAACATCTATATTAATAATCTGGAAGTTAAAAACATGTTAATGAAATTTGCAGATGATACTAAATTAGGTGAGGTGAACACCGGTGAGGACAAAGGAATAATACAAATGGGACGGAGTGAGATGAGAGAAACAGGCAGAAAATTACAAAATGAGGTTCAAGTTGGAATAATATAAACTAATATGTTTGAGGAAAACAGTCTCAAACACAGATATGCATTATGATTGGAAAAAACCTTTGATGCAGTGGAATGCTGAAAAACGCCTCAGGGTGATGGTATATAGCAAATTGGGCAGAAAATAATAACTGACAGGCTTTACTTTAGGTTAAAAGCAACTCTACTTATTAAGGGACTGGAAGTGTGACCCTCTCCCTTACCTGCCCTCTCCTCCCAGGGTTGCTGGATCTATAATGAAGACTATCAGTATTTGACTCCTTATCTGCATCCAGAAATGATAGAAGCAGGACCCAGCTATCTTGGTGGGATCGGCAGATCTGGTACCCTCTTTACTGGATTTCTGTTGCCTTTAAATTAAAATATTAATAGAATCATAGGACTGGAAGGGACCTTGAGAGATCATCTAGTCCAGTCCCCTACACTCGTGGCAGGACTAACTATTATAGACCATTCCTGACAGGTGTTTGTCTAACCTGCTCTTAAAAATCTACAATAATGGAGATTCCACAACCTCCCTAGGCAATTTATTCCAGTGCTTAACCACCCTGACAGTTAGGAACTTTTTCCTAATGTCCAACCTAAACCTCCCTTCCTGCAATTTAAGCCCATTGCTTCTTCTTATCCTCAGAGGTAAAGAAAAACATTTTTTCTCCCTCCTCCTTGTAACCACCTTTTATATACTTGAAAACTGTTATAATGTCCTTTCTCAGTCTTCTCTTTTCTAGACTAAACAAACCCAATTTTTTCAATCTTCCTTCATAGGTCATGTTTTCTAAACCTTTAATCATTTTTGTTTCTCTTCTCTGGAGTTTCTCCAATTTGTCCACATCTTTCCTGAAATGTGGATCCCAGAACTGGACACTGGAGTGGATTATGGAACATTTAAAATTTTATTCAGCTGCAAGCAGGATCTCCACAATGAGCACTTCAACAGTTTGAGAGGAGGTTCTGTGGATAAAGCCACCTACCTCCCTTAGGGAAGTACATTAGACTGCTGAACAGTATTATGATGATCCAGCTCCTCTGTGTAAAACAATAAATTTCTGATGCACATGTTTTGTCAGCCATGACAAATGGAGCGGAAGCACGGATACACACCAAGATGTAGCAGAAGGGATAATCTGGACAGGAATAAAGAGGAAGATTTATATGTAGTAACATATGAAGAGACAGGAAAACAAAATGAAGAAAGGAGAGAGAGAGAGTAAATAGGGACCAAATGCAAAAGAAAGCCAATTCTGAGAATGTGAAGAAGTTAAATTTCATCCCCAGAGCCTCAAAGGTAAATGACCTTTACCTGGACTGGTAGGGGGAAGAGGATTGTGGCTCCTTTAAGGGTCTCCTCTCTCTTTCACTTCCTGTCTACTTCCCTTCCCCATCATCCTAGCTGATTAGCTAGCGAGAAGGGGCACAGCAAAAGTCCATTGGCTCCCATGCCTCTAAAGGGGAGGGCATATGTGCCCAGAACAGTAGCTCTCACCTCTGGGATTAGCATAGGTTCGGATTTGATTGTGGTATTGTGTTTTTTGTTGTTGTTGTTATCTGCTCTGGGTTTTACACTAATCACTTCCTGAGACTGGTAAGGAATTTTTACCTCACTTCCAGATTGGCCAAATGGATGGGTTTTTTTGCCTCCCCCGCAGCAGCCCAGGGAGCCAGTGCTTAGGTTAAGAAGTAAAGTTTTAGTTGTCACAACTTGTAAAGCATCCAGTGAATGTACTGTTTTGAAAGCAGTTCTGGTTCCCTGATAAACTGAAATTGGAAACTGACTTAGGGGAAGGCACCCTCTAAAGGAGACGGGGAATGGTGTTTGGGCTCTTAACATCTGGTACAAAGAGGAAACAACTCTCTTTTCATTATCCCTTAGCCCCCGTACAAGGGGAAGGCAATGAGATCCCAGCAACAGACTGGGACCGGGTATAAAGAGCTAATGGCAGAGCTCCGCTAGGTGGAACAAATTAGTAAAGGATGAGTTGTTGCCAGATAGTTCCCAGATCAGTAGCCTAGTTAAACCATATCCCTTGCATTTTGTGGTTCAATGAAAATGCACTGGCCATTAAGATGAGAAAAGAAGGAAATTGGACTAATACTTCATCACTCGACTTGATTTTGCTGTTACTGCTTTGTTATTGAATTCTGGCACAATATTGCTCTTAAGCCATTTTATCTGGCCCAGGGAAGACCACCTTGCTGCAAATATGATCCTCTGAGGTGTAGGGCCGGTACTGGAGCTCTTACACCTCTTTCTTTCCCTGCTGATGACTTATCTGAGAGATGGGGATTTGACAGGAGGAAAGGCAGCAACATTGGGATGCCATTGAAACCCCACTGGTCCTCAGATGCTTTTTCAGCTTCTTAAAGCTAGTAGAGGAATCTTCATGCTGCTCTAACTTGGTATTGTAGGACTGACCATACACAAAGACTGCATCTGGATCAGGAAGTCAAAGGTGAGCTTCAAGTCATTTGACTAACACCCAGTGCAAACCATCCATACTCCAGGAAATGGTCCATTTTTTCTTAAAATGTTTATATTTACTTTGTGTTGATTTCTTATAGAGATACCTTTAGTTAGATAGCAAGCCACTCTGGGTGTGTATGTGCTTTGCTAGCTGCTACGTATATACTTCTGTTCCACAAAATACAATACATTTGCGTGCCTGACCTGTATTCCAGTGTTATAAAACAGTTTCATGAAGTCACAGAAAAAGAAAACAAATTGATCATGCAATCTATCAAATACTTGACTGATTCTCCATAAACATCCTGATCTCCATCAAATAAAATCTTTGTCGATTCAGAGAAAGCCTCCAAATAGGATCAAATGGTTCTAATCAATCATTATCATTAAAAGTTTTGGATTTGGTTTTACATTCATCAGGTTCACTCAAACACTTAATTTTATTCTAGCACGTGCAATGGCAAATTAGCTCTTTTCACACTGGGAAGACATAAAAAGAAAGATTTCCATCTACCTCTTTCTTCACATACCAATAGAAGACATTCCAATTAAAAGCAGAATATTAAAAATGGTGCAAACAAAGGATTTTATCCAATTACCAAAGAGCCCAATACACTTAATTCCCCAACTTCCAGTGTTGATAAACAATTCTAGAAGGCCTTCCCATTGCAGATTCATTTTTCTGAGCATTTCTCAAAGACTGGCTACTTCCATCCCATCAGAGATTTAAAAATGTGGTTACACAAGGGAGTTCCTCACAACTGTCCTACTTCGGGCAGTAACACATGTGACAGTCCCAGAGTAAAATAGGATTTCCTCCAACATAATCCATTATTAGAATTCTGTTTCCCCACCTACAATTCAATAATTCCCTCCGAAAGAATTCATGACTTCCATACTCTTCTCTTCCCCCAAATCCACCCATCTCCACTTCATCGCCCCACCTCTCTATCTCATCAAGTGTTTATTACCCTATCATTGATCTTATAGAATAGCATTGGTGGCAGGTGGATTGGCCTACTACTTCTGAATGTGGGATGGGTGGTAGGTTGGTTTAGTGAGTGGGATGTCGAGCCCCTCCAGTGATGGGATGGTTGGGAATGGGTCTTTTTTAGTGCTTGATGTCCTCTAGCTATTGGAGGGAGTCAGCTGGGAGAACAGGTCTCCCCCACTGGATATAGGGGGTTGGAGGTAGTTGGTTTCTCCTGCGAGGTGGTGGAGGGTTATGGATAGGGAAGGAGTGGGGCTCTACTTTCCCTCCCACTACTGGCTCTTTCAACTCAGTTTTGGGCAAGACAGGTAAGCATTGGTGAAGAGGGAGGTGGGCTGTGGCTGTGCACATCATTTCTGCTTCCTTTCCTCATTCTTGTATGCTTCTGAAGCAATTGGGATGGGTGGATGGAGTATATGATGCATGTCACAGGGTATAGCTTCCCCCAGGATACTGCTGCAGAAATGGGTCCCAGCTATTTGTTCCTTTCAACACTATTTTCTCACTATTCACTGGTGTATGTTGCTTCACACTGCTTTGTTTTCAGGGATTTTTTTTTTTTTTTTTTATATGGCAAAAGGGCTGGAAACTACAGCTGGGCGGGATTTGTTTCTGTTTTAAGAAAGTAAAAATGAAAATTGGTTGTGAAAAACGTTTGGGTTTCACAGGAAAAAAAAAATCACACTGAAACCGCAAATGTCCATTTGTTTGTTTTGACAACCAAAACCCTAAGCTTTTCTTCTTTTTTGGTGCAAAAACACTGTTTTTAACTAAACTCCATTTTCTGATGGAAAACACTTGGTTAAAAAAAATGATGACCAGCCCTACTAGAAACTTAGGCCCTGAGCCTGTAGGAATCAGACACAGGCATAATCTTGCACCCAAGCAAAGACCATTTAAATAATCAGATCTCCCTACAGGAGCAGGCTCTATCCACACTAATTCAATGCAAGATCGGGGCTTTTTGCCTTGTTTGTTTTTTTAATGTGTACCAAAACTTTCTTCCATGGTGTACTGAGGTTGGTAAGCTAACAAGGGGTTTACAATACCTCATCAATACTTAATGTATCAGCATCTTCCATTTTCAATATAATATACCATAAATCAAGTGAAATTTTTGCTCCAACCTGAACATTCTGGTCACATCCAATATTTTACACATGGTGAGACAAATCTCATAAGATATAAGCAGATGGTGACAGCTTCCCAGTTCTATTAAGTCAAATTGAGATAGCAAAAATAAACATTGGTCCCAGGCTTATGTACCAGGTGAATATGCTGCCTTTTGAAAATCTCTGCCAACTTCTTAAAAACCATGGACAAAATAATTATGGATTAAGAAATTACCATATATCTCCTAAAAGAACCTTTACGAGACCCGAGTTTACCACAAACATGGGATTGCCTTATATTTAATCTTGCACATAAAGATGGTTTCATTTGGAAAGAGTGAATGTGCTCTCTCAGGACTCAGTTGAAAAAGTATTCTGATTATTAAAAATCCTAGGTCACCTGAGGTATGTTATTTGAAATTCAAGAACTACAACTGATATTTGCACAACCTCTTTAACCCCTCTCTGGAACAATCCAAAAGTTAATATATGCAGTAAAAATAGCATTATTATATGATGAAAATCTATAGAGTAAATAACATCCAAGTCGACTGTCTTATTTGTGACCAGATACTCAGTTCTTGTGATTCTTTCATTTTATCTATTTCTAACATACATACATCATAGACAATTACAATACATTTATATTATAATGGGCAATAATAACCAAATAAAATTTTGTTGTCAGTTTGACCCCCAAATATACTTTTTTGATTTTTGGGACTGCCAGAGAACTGAAAAATTAATTATTTACACAGCACTAATCTTAACACAGCATTGCAGTGTAATTATACCTTTCAACTCCTGGAAGTATTTCTAAACATTTTCAGTGTCCTGTAAGTTGTGCTTACTTGAAGGTGCCCAGTTTCCTTAGGCACTTTTGAAAATCCCGCCTTGAGGTTATTCAGTTAACGTGGGGCTAGGTGACAACCTGGAAGTCCTATGCCTGGATATGCAGATAACACACTTATTACAGAATGCCACCTGAAAGGTGTTGTTTCAAGTTCTACTCCCTTTTAATAATGTTGGACTGTCAAGACTCAAAAAGAATTTATTTATTTATTTTATGGGAATGGGTGGGAAGAGGAAAAGAGGTTCAGAGGCCTGTGGGCCAGTTGTCTTCCTATTCAGGAATGTGCCACTAAATAAATGCGTCTTTTCTGAATAACATCTATTCATGTATTATATTGGAGTATGGTCTGATTTTGCCCTCTGCTGTCTAAACTTACAGCTATAAAACTTCACCAGAAGTGCTCTTTGGAGTAGGGACTTTACCTTATTTTGATCTGCTGTGCTTAACTTGAAGCATGTGAGTTGTCTCACTGAAGTCAAGTGGATCGATGATGTGCTTAAATTTGAGCACTTACATAAATGTTTTCAGGATCAGGGGCATTATTTGTACAGCACACAGTACAATGAGGCCACAGTCCTGGCTGGTGCCTCTCAACCTTACTAACATAAATAAAGAACCCTGTTGCATGGTTTCATCTTTAATGTGTCAAAAGACCGCTAAGAAACAGCAAGTTTTTTGGAGATCTTGGGCAGAAGTTTTCCCATTTAAAAATAACAAATATACTATGGTTTATTGGTTTCAAGATAATACCCAATAAAACTGATTAGTAGATGGACACAATGAAGTAGGCTACTACCGCACAAATGGAATAATAGCATTTTAAACCATTTATATATTAAAATGAAGCCTAGCCTAGCAGTCACAAGTGGGCTGGGGTCCACAAGATAAGGACGGCAGTTGGTGAGGAGGAGTCAGGATACTGTCACTCTGAGTCATTTGAGTGGTACTTTCTGTAGCAACTACTCTCCAAAGTGCTCCCTGGCTGTGGCTCTGGCAGGAATGTCTTGTGGTGAACTCCGGTTTGTATGGCAAAAAAATTCACATTGAGGGCAAAGCAAAGTCTTAGCCACTTTTATTAACACAATCAATAATGACAAGAAAGCTCCAAACCACATAAACACATAGCAGTAATATGGTATTAGGGATATCTTTGATATTATTCCTTGCATATGCTCATACACTTACATAATCACACCCTTCCCAGGAGATCTGGTGGTCAGGGACAAAGGACCAGCCCTCTCCTTGGCAAGCCAAATGAGTTTGATGGTGCAACCCGCAGTGCCTGAAGGTCAGTGATAGATGATGACAATGAAGAGCTGAAGTGTCAATGGTGAAAAGCTCGCTTACCCTATACAGTGATCTGTCCTATTATAGGGCCTGGAAATGGCCATGAATATTTATTCAGCTGCCCAGTCTCCCATGTCCATATCTAACTTCCTCACCCCTAATAATATTGGGGTGCATTTTTCCTATAGTTTAATATATTAAAGACTTTTAACTCATTACAATATATATCAAATATTGCTAAAGCAAGTTTATGGTTAAAACATCTGCCAACAATTTTATCCTAAAATATTCAAGCCTAGTATCAGTTCAATATTCCTGTGGTTGCCTGGTATTGTTATGTACCGACTCCCCTCAGAAGATAGGCCTATGACCCTTATCATAGATAAAATGGCCTATGCTTCCCCTATGCTAACCTGTGTAATCCAATTTCTGACAGGAACAGGCCTGTAGGTACCTTGTGTAACACTAAGTAAAATAAAATGCTTAGGTATCTCTATGGTCAACAGTAACCTTGTGAGAAATAGGTATAATAGGAAAGGACAATTGTAGTAATTTGTAACAGATACTAATACTAAGACACTGTTGAGTTCAGAATAATGCTGAGCTATGGTTAGCAAAATGTAATTTAGATATTTTTCTAGTGCAAATGCACAGTAGAGCTCAAAACAAGACTGATTTATGCAGGAAATACGAGTTAGAAAGCCGTTTAAGGAGCTCTAAATATCAAGCAGGCATTGCATAGGTATTCCAAGGTGGAATGATTTTTTTTCCTGGTCAGCATTTCGGTAAAAAATATGATTTGCTACTCATCTTGGTCTGAACTGTGCAATCTTTGACTTTTTTTGTAAGAGAAAAACTCAGATTCTCCCAGTATTGTGTATGTGAAACTGATATCCTACTTAGATCACTGAGAATTTAGAAAGCTGTCCTGGGAATCTGCTCATGCAATAGACACATCTACTGAGGAGCTTTCGGCATACCAGAAGTATGATCATTGAGATAAGTATGATCTGAAAAGGTCAAACAATGATTTAGGGCAGGGGATAGCTGATGGCAATGTCCACAATGCATCAGAGAAATATTTCAATTAAAAATAGAAATGCTAATTTGTTTCACCCTTTCATCTGGTGTACAGATAAGATAGTAATGAATTGAATAAATCTTTATCAAGTGAAAAAATGTTTTAGAACAAGGTGTATGATCCATTCCACATTCATAAACTCAGTTAGAACATGTTAGAGCTTGGATTAAGTCTCTCTACATTTAACCCATACATTTCATATTAAAATTATTACCTGCTCTCTGTGAGCCCTATTATCTTAAAATACCTTTAGCTTCTTCTTTTGCAAAACTAAGTGGGTCTGTTATTTCACAGAACTGCTATGATACCCTGGGTTTTACTTAAAAAGACAATACAAGTATAAAAGTAAACTCAGTAGGGAATAGTGAATATTTGATACCAAATGAGGTAAACTGTTGAGAGTAAACACGAAAGACTAGACACATAGAGTTAGCTATTTATCTCTGCCTATACTCATCACTGACATGAGAGAAACCCACTGCAAAAATGTTCTAAAAGCGCCGTTAAAAAGGATAGCAAAGAGTAACCAGTACAATGGATACCAAATAATACTCTTAGCTTCTATGATGTAAGGAAATATAAAATGTAACACAACTGGTATGGTTGTGTGACTGTAAATTACCATTTGATAACCACTATGCTATATGATGTCAGGGATTTCACATCTTTAAGTGTGGTTCCTGATTCTTTTAAACTCCTCTTGGCTGTAGGAACTTGGGGTAAAATTTTGACCCCATTGAAGGTACTGGGAGCTAGTAGCCTCTAAGACCTTATCCACTCAGTTCTCAAGAACTCAGCTTGACTAAGAACTGATTACTGAGGTTTCTTTAGTAGCATACAGTCAAACTTCACGTGAGTTGATTGGGCTCAAGTGTTGATAGTGGAATCAAGGCATACCACACACCCCAAGTTACGTGGCAAACTTCTTCCTTTATATACATTTACACATTACATTGCATTTACTATGCATTGTATTACATGTTTTGGGATTGGCCTGGTCACTTTGTAGGCACCAATCCCTGTAAAGCACACACTGGCCATGCATGATTTACTCTTTACTTCATCTTACTGTTCTAGGCTTATTTTATCCATTGTTATCTTGTCCATTGCAAATGGTTTCCTGGGTGTTCCCCCTTATCTTATCTGATACAGACATTCTGTTTCACCCTGCTGATCTATTTAACTCCCTAATTCTGTCTCCCAAAAAATGAGGCCTCACTCATATAAAATTACTCATGTCAAGTCAGGCCTACACACCATCTCTAAGCATTTTATGTGATTTTATTATTTGTCTTAAATGCAGCTACTATCAACCTGACACTAGGCCATACTGCTCCACTGGCTCTTCCACATAAAGAACTTTGGACAGACAGTGCTAGCACTGTATTTCTAGCCAACTGGAAGAGAAGGAAATATGAGAACATACTAAACTTCCACTGATGTATGAAACCAAAAGACAAAATTTTGTCTCATTACTTTTTTTGGAAATTATGATCCTTTTTCAAAAAAACAAAATTATAGGTCACCTAATGTAAGTGGGATGGGCATTTTTTCTATTTTTTTTTTTTTTTTTGTCTTTTTGACTCCACAAGAATTCATGAAATTTTTCTAAGATTAAAAGTGCCAGCATAGGAAAAAGTTCATATAATTTTAGGTTAGTAGATATGGAAAATGTTAATAGGACAAGACTGGCTGAGTGTACTTCTTAAAAGTAAGAAAATCCCCAGTACAGCAGTGGAAAGATGGTATTACCTACATCAAATTAAACTGTACAGCAAAGGAAGAGCTCCAGCCACAGATGTATAACACAAAAACCTTACATTTCAATTAGGGATTTGTCATTGACATTGAAACAAAAATTGCTGTTTGGCTGTCCTTGCCACTGATCATTCCTTATTGAAGATTTGAAAGTTGTATTTTATCCCTATGGATAAAATGGGCTATCCCTATGGGCTCCTTGTTGTGTAGTTTAGTGTAAGTATTGGCCAGACCTCAGCCTGGACATAACCACATAATCATGAAGGAGCGCGGAAGGACACTAGATGACAACTCCTTACCTTAATGATAAACAAAGGCTCAGTATTTCCCTGGAGCACGATGAATGAGAAATATTTACTAAAACAATAGAGATTTACTGAATGTTGGATTTCTATCAGTCTATCTGAGATGCTTCTTTTTAATGGGGCCCTGAACAAATTAGAAAGCAAAATACAGTATAACTCACTTCTGATACAGCAAATTGCTCTTTATTTAAAGATGCTTTTTAAAATATGAATAAGATTTTAAAGCCTGTCAAAGATGGCACACAAAGATAAAAATAAAGATGTGTCAGGACAAAAATGTTCTTTTTGCTATCCTCTGAATTAATTTGCATGTCAGTCAAAAATCTGTCAATGCATATGCAATAAGGGGCATGATTAAGATACTAAAAGAATAGGAAAAGTAACAAGTAGAACTAAAGACTGAGAAGAGGAAAGTGACAGTTGTGATGAGTAAGACTTCTCCCCATATACAGTATGTATTCAGCTATAACAATACAGCCAAAGATGGTGAAGAAGTGGTGACAGAACTGCCAATTATAGCTGAGTGAAGTGTAAACAGAGATACAAAGTTTGCCAAGCAGAACTGTATCCAGGTGGCAGGGCTTTTCTGTTGACCCACCCATCAGCAAGAGTCAGAACCTTCAGTACAGCTGCTAAAATTCGGATGGCTTAGTGTAGCAGATGCGGCTCATTAACTCTATCCAGGCTATCAGGGGGGTGGGTTTATCTATCAGAGAAGATGGGACTTGAACAGATGAGGTCCTAAAGGGAAACCCGAGAGACAACCAGGCTCAGTCTGAGATATAAATTGTGTTATTGATTTGTGAGTTACCATTAAATCTAAACCCTGGGAAAGATGTAAGTTTGGACTACAATTCAAGGAGGTGTGTCATTTATTGAGGACTGAGTAGAGATTCAGCTTGTTCATAAGGAGCCTGAAAGTTTGGCCTTAAAGCACATTTCTGTTCTGGAGATACACTCTGTAAAAATGCTATTTTGCTATTCACTGTTGGGCTCTCAAAAATCTTCAGAGCAAATGTGCTCTTTTTACAATACCCCCTTCCCCTCCCCCAATTTCTTCTAGTTTCCAGTTCTGTGAACTCTATCAGGGATCTGCTGAAAGTAAAACTGAATTATTTCTTTCTCACATATCACTCCTAGTAATAATGGTTCAATGGTTCCCAGGCCATGACCACCACTTGAGCAACCAGAGAAGGGAAGCAGCAAAGTACTAGATCGCTGAGGACCCCACTCCTGAAGCTCCTATTTGGAGGAAATATATCCAGCACCCCCAATTAGGGGAGGAGCTCTATATAAATCATGAAATAGCCTGAGCAATAAGAATAATCTCTGGCTGACTGATACTATGGATCTTTTCTGCTTACTTGACTCCTGAACCTTATATTCCTTCCTGCTCCTGGTTCCTGTCCTCCTTATCCCAGACCCCTGTCTATTCCCAGTTCCTGCTTTCCTGCCTTATTTTAGGTCCCTCGCTCTAACGCCTTACCCCTGCCACTGTCTCCAGCTCTGACCTTTGGGTTGGTAGTTGAAGCTGACTCTGCCTCCATCCACTAGGCCTGACCACCCATGCCCTGGTCATTGAATGTGGCCATCGGCTTCTAGAAGCTCACCACTCCCTGATTGCAACCAACAACTTTGGTGTTGGACGATCAACTGCTGGGGTTGTAGTCATGGAGACTGGAAGTGCTACAGAGAGGAGGATGCTGTGGAGGATCACACAGCTTAGAAATGCACAAGAGATTATGGATGACTTCACACCGATAGGGTCCCCAAACTATATTGGGGCTACTGATGGGATCCACATCCCTATTCTATGTCCCCCAGATCAGGCCAAAGTCTTTATCAACAGTAAATGGTATCTCTCCATGGTACGGCAATGCCTGGTTGATTATCATGGCAGAGTCACCATTACTAATATGGGGTAGTCTGGAAACGTCCATGATGCAAGGATATTTAGACACTTTGCTGGAATGAGAAAGGAAACTTTTGTTCCTCAGAACACCGTAGACATGGATGAAGTTAAGATTCCTCTTCTCACTCTGCTTCTTCAATAAAAATAGAAACAATTAAACAAGGAACACAGTGCAAATGTAAGAAAACGAGTATCAGTGCATGGCACACTAAAGAGCACTCACAAAGTCCTGCATGTGGTCAGCTCAAAGGAGTTCTTTTCCATCTCCTGTGGGGTTGAATGTAGTGGGTAGAGCCGGTAATTAGATTGATTAAAATTATGGTCCTTTTATTGTATAGTCTGAATCTGTAAAAAGCAACAGAGGGTCCTGTGGCACCTTTAAGACTAAAAAAGTATTGGAGCATAAGCTTTCGTGGGTGAATGCCCACTTCATCAGACGCAAGAGATGCGTCTGATGAAGTGGACATTCACCCACAAAAGCTTATGCTCCAATACTTCTGTTAGTCTTAAAGGTGCCACAGGACCCTCTGTTGCTTATTACATTCATAGGATTCAAGGGAGCAGTTGCTGATTTATTGGGTGTTTACCATATTCTCTGCTGTACTATTCACCACAGAAACTTTGGGGTTCAGTGTGGCATTGCTTTTTATAAGTGCAGTCCAGTTAACCATAATATGTGCAGATAGTGTGAGCACAGAAAGAAGTTATGGTTCCTTGTCTTTGGGTACCTCAGCTGGAGCTCCTTCGCTTTGAGTTAGCACTGGGACCCACTCTGGGAGAGCAAATGAAGGTGAGGGGCACTCCCACATGCCAGTGATTCTTATGCAGATGGGATTGGACATACAGCTCTCCAAAGAAGGAAATCAAGTCCAGAAGCTGTGTAGGAGTCTATGAGGAAGTCTGGGGAGGTATGGTTGCTATAATAGGTATGTGATTCACTGCTGCCTGTTTTCAAAAAGGGACATTTCTGGATACTCACCAGCATTTAAACAGGAGGGTCAGGAAGGAGAGAGGAAAGACACATTCTCTGAAGTAGTTTAGGCCTGAGATTTGAGGCTGAAATAGGTTACTACCCTTTCCTGCTATTGGGGAGGCTGCTATGTTTTTTCTTTTGACTCTTCATTTCAAATTCTTTTGTAAGGCTCACTTATCTCATAAAATCTCTCAATGATAATTCATGAACTTGGATCCAAATTAGTACACAGACATATAAAATGGGTATTTGTGTACTCAAGTGTCAATTAGGACATTTAGGCTCTTGGCATCCTATTAAAGAGCTTAAATTTTAAATTTGAACTCCATAGGACCCAGTATTGCACAAGTTACAGAAGCAAATAATTGTAGTCAATGTATAAGAAAGCAATGAAGGTGTAGTAGGATAGGTCCACAGGATGTTATGATTGCTTCCGCCTGTTTATTTTCCCAAGAAACACAGCAGAAAGCTATGGTAATGTGGCATCATTACGTTAATTGTGAAGTTAAATGAACAAGAGTCAGAAGATGATGAATTATGGTTCCCAAAGCAACTGTGACTCAGATACCTTTCACATATAAATGGACATTTATTTTAGAGCTGAGTGAACAGTGCAAACAGTTTCCCATGATTATTGTCTCAATTTTTTAAATAAATTTGCTACAGTCTTTTGTGTATCCCTCTTCTCTGTTTGCTTCTTAAGCCAAATCCTGAGTCAGGTGAAATCAATGGGAGTTTTGTCACTGACTCCAAGAGGAGCAGGATTCGGCCTGCTATGAACTTAAATTTTACTGGCATAACCATTTTTGTATAATCTTGAATGACAAATTTGAGTCAGTTACTATTTTCTCATTGATATTCCCTGACCTGGAAAACACTATATTTACCACATATGTTAATGGTTTCAGATTATTCACTCAGCACCAGTACACAAAATAAATGACAAAATATGGTATATGCACAAGGAGAATCATACCTTTGAATCCTACACTTTTGTGAATAGACATTTCCTTACTGTTCTGTATTCAACTTCTTAACCTTAATATCGCATTAATGTATTTCTTGTAGTGAAGCAACAGAAGTGCAAGTTTTCCAAATGTATCTGATCTGTTAGGAACATAAATTCTGTTGAAAATTAGCAAATTAGATAATGAACATTTAGGCCCCCTACCTGCAAATGCATTATATGTACATAAGTAACTTTAAGTACATGAATAGAGAAAGAGAATATGATTACTAATGTGCATAAAGTTATTCATGTGCTTAAGTGTCTGCAAGATGAAGGCACTAGATATTCAGATGCTTGGAGTTTTGGAGGGAAGATTGTAGACAGACTGGGAAGGAGACTGTTTCAGACCAGGGTGTTTTGTAGCAAGAATGCCTTGTTCAAAAGAAACTTAGTTTGAAAATCAAAGTCTTTTGACCAACAATAAAGAAGAACACTTCAAATATATGTTTTGTTTACATTTAAAACATTACACTGTGTTGCCTAAAGATGATTCTGATTACATCAGCTTGCACTGAGCAAGTGATATTGCACAATATTGTGTAATCTGACAAAACTCAAGTCCCAGTAAAATAAAGCAACAGGCATCAAGGTAAGAGCGTGTATAGCTACACATCCCAGATTCCTATATTACAGTTCCCTGAATTAATCTACAATATTTAGAGCATATCTGGGAATCTGTCAGTTAACTCTTTCCCATGTTCATAAATCTTTTCCAAGACACTTCCTACCTCCAAACCATTAGCTGAAATGTTGTTCTGACAATAGGTAAGCGTGTTGACAGATTTAGTATTTTCCTCACAGAGTATAACTCTCTTGAAATGTAACATATCATTTACAAGGGAGTTATATCCGGATGGCAGTTGTAACGATCATATATTACCACTCCGGCACCCAATAAAACATACTGTCCAAGAAAATATATTTCATTTTAAATCTAAATACAATGAAATCAATATAGGACAGTTTCCAAATCAAAATGAGCGTTAATGAAAGTTCATATATTACAGCTACAGATTTGAATTAAGTGAACAAAATCTCTTTCTCAGCATCCCGACATTCTGCATTGATTTTATACTGGTTAATATTATTCCAGGCAGGCATGCTTTCCATAAAAGCTTGTATGTACTGTACTTTTAGATCTAATGTAACCTCTGACTATATATTAACTGTAGCCTTACTTGTATTACCCTCTGTTACCCTCACAATCTCTGTACTTGAATTATGTATATATTTAACAAGGAAAAGGTCCTATTGAAAATGACTTTTCATCTTGGTATCCACTGACAGCTTTGAGTTACAGAGATTACAATGTTGGCTGCCATAAATATACCAGTGTATAAAATAAAATAAAAAGAGAGTCATATTTTTTTATATAAAGCCCTTCATACCAAAGGGTCACATATCACTGAAAACTATATAAATATAATACCACTGAAACACATTCACCAGTTGGGGTGGAGGGACCAGCCAGTGGGTACTCTGGACAGTCATGAATGGAAGGGAAATAATAAAGAAAGATGCTGGAAAAGACCTTTCTTATGGAGTGCCAAATTAGTTTTAGTGTTCACGCTGAGCAGACAGGACCTGAATTCTTAAGGTCTCATCTGAAAGACCCACACATAATCAAATTGCATGGCAGCTAATTTGTCTGCTTTGTAAGAATGAAGGGCTAAATTTTCATTGCAGGACTTTCACCTTGTGATTCCAGGAAGTTAAGTACCTCACCATACCCAATACAAGGTTTAAACCAAGAGGATAGCCCATCTGGAATTAGGTACTAATGCTATCTGGGATCAACCAATATTTTTATATAATTGGTAAGCAGAAATGGCAACTATAGAACAAGTTCTTTTCTCATTTACTTGAATACACACTGTCTTGGGTCTATAAATAAGATTGTAAAGCCAAATTTGATTATAGTGCTAATGACACTGGTGCATATTACTCACCATGCTCCACATGGAGCACATTTACCCTACAAAATGTAATGAGGTTTCATATTAAATCAACATCTTGACAATTGTTTCTAGAGTTTACATTGAGAACATTTTTTCCTGACCCCAACTGTTTCTAAGGCCTTTTGTACACTGGCAAGTTTTTGCACAGTAAAGCAGCTTTCTGCGTTGTAACTCCCAAGGTGTACACACTGCCAACCACTTAGTGCACAGAAACTGCACAGTTGCAGTGCTGTAAAAAACGCACCCCAAGAGGCATAGAGCTTTCTGTGCTGGGGGTACAGCGCTGCGGTTCCAGTGTAGACATCCTGGTCGATTACAGTGCTGCGACTGGCCTCCGGGAGGTGTCCAACAATGCCTGTTCTTGCTTCTCTGGTCATCGGTTTGAATTCTACTGCCCTGCCCTCAGGTGACCAACCGTCATACCCACCTCTTAAATTCCTTAGGAATTTTGAAAGTCCCCTTCTTGTTTGCTCGGTGACGTGTTCAGTGGTCTCAGAGCATCTTTCCAGGTGACCATGCCAGTGCCACGCACCAGGTGATCTCACACTTGAAGCAATGCTAAGCTGCTGGACCTTATCAGCATTTGGGGAGAGGAGGCTGTTCAGTCCCAGCTGTGCTCCAGCCATAGGAATTATGATACCTATGGACAGATTTCATAGTGCATAACAGAAAGGGTCCATGAACGGGATACACTGCAGTGTGCAGGGTCAAAGTGAAGGAGCTGCGGAACGCCTCCCACAAGCCTCAGGAGACTTGGGAGGCTACCCAAGATCCATAAACCCGGAAACCCTGGACGCCCCATCATCTCAGGCATTGGCACTCTTACAGCAGGATTATCTGGCTATTTGGACTCTCTCCTCAGACCCTACGCTACCAGCACTTCCAGCTATCTTTGAGACACCACCGACTTCCCGAGGAAACTACAATGCATTGGTGTTCTTCCTGAAAACACCATCCTGGACACCATGGATGTAGAAGCACTTTACACCAATATTCCACATGAGGATGGACTACAAGCTGTCAGGAACAGTATCCCTGATGAGGCCACAGCACGCCTGGTGGCTGAGCTTTGTGACTTTGTCCTCACCCACAACCACTTCAGATTTGGAGACAACTTATACCTTCAAGTCAGTGGCACTGTGATGGGTACCCTCATGGCCCCACAGTATGCCAAAATGTTTATGGCTGACTTAGAATGCCGCTTCCTCAGCTCTCATCCCCTAGTGCCTCTTCTCTACTTGCGCTACATTGATGACATCTTAATCATATGGACCCACGGAAAGAGGCCCTTGAAGAATTCCACGTGGACTTCAACAATTTCCACCCCACCATCAACCTCAGCCTGGACCAGTCCACACAAGAGATCCACTTCCTGGACACTACCGTGCAAATAAGTGATGGTCACATAAACACCACCCTATACCGGAAACCTACTGACCGCTATATGTATCTACATGCCTCCAGCTTCCATCCAAGACCCATCACACGATCCATTGTCTACAGCCAAGCCCTAAGACACAACCAAATTTGCTCCAACCCCTCAGACAGAGACAAACACCTACAAGATCTTTATCAAGCATTTGTAAAACTACAATACCCACCTGGGGAAGTGAGGAAACAGATTGACAGAGCAAGACGGGTACCCAGAAATCACCTACTACAGGACAGGCCCAACAAGGACAATAACAGAACACCACTGGCCATCACATACAGCCCCCCAGCTAAAACCTCTCCAGCGCATTATCCACGATCTACAACCTATCCTGGAAAATGATCCTTCACTCTCACAGACCTTGTGAGGCAGGCCAGTCCTTGCTTACAGACAACCCCCCAACCTGAAGCAAATACTCACCAGCAACTACACACCACACCACAGAAACACCAACCCAGGAACCAATCCCTGTAGCAAACCTCGTTGCCTACTCTGTCCCCATATCTACTCTGGTGACACCATCAGAGGACCCAACCACATCAGCCACACCACCAAGGGCTCATTCACCTGCACATCCTCTAATGTTATATATGCTATCATATGCCAGCAATGCCCCTCTGCCATGTACATTGGCCATACCGGACAGTCCCTCCGCAAAAGAATAAATGGACACAAATTGGACATCAGGAATGGTAACATACATAAGCCAGTAAGTGAACACTTCAATCTCCCTGGTCATTCTATTACAGATTTAAAAGTCACTATCATTGAACAAAAAAACTTCAGAAACAGACTTCAAAGAGAAACAGCAGAACTAAAATTCATTTGCAAATTTAACACCATTAATCTGGGCTTGAATAGGGACTGGGAGTGGCTGGCTCATTACAAAAGCAGCTTTTCCTCTCCTGGAATTGACACCTCCTCATCCATTATTGGGAGTAGACTACATCCACCCTGATTGAATTGGTCCTGTCAACACTGGTTCTCCACTTGCGAAGTAACTCCCTGCTCTCCATGTGTCAGTATATAATGCCTGCATCTTTAACTTTCACTCTATGCATCCGAAGAAGTGAGGTTTTTACACACGAAAACTTATGCCCAAATAAATCTGTTAGTCTTTAAGGTGCCACCAGACTCCTTGTTGTTTTTGTAGATACAGACTAACACGGCTACCCCCTGATACTTGCCCCATTAAGGGTAACTTTCCAACGCTACTCTGCTGTCATTGGAGGTGTGTGGGGGGGAAGGGAGAGGGGAGGAAACCATTGCTGCACACAGACGAGCCATGTAAGGGCCAGGGCAAAGCCAAAGTCTTGGAGAAGACCCTCCCTTGATTGCCTGCTCACCCTCAGCAGCACAGTGAGATATCTTCCATAATGAACACAGCCTGTGGAAAGTGTGGTGACAGGAATGATTATAAACCAATATTGCCTCTCCACAAAAGCCACATGCCCAGAGTACAGCAGGATCTGGGAACAGTGATTTCTCCTGACCCTGTGGTTACTCACCACTTTGGGGTCCTTTTGGCTCATGTATGCTGCCTGGGGTCAGCCAGTGAGTGACAGGTATGTGAATAGTGGCTGTGTTTTAAATCACTGAATTAGTGTTGTGTGTTGCAAACAATACTGCTTCTGTAAAATGTTGCATTTTGGCTTCACAGATATGACCTAGGGAGCCCAGCCTCCCTCTTTGTTATTGCCAGCTGAATGGCAGCGCAGAATTAGAAAGCAGCCACGAAGAACTAAAGAGGACTTTTTGCATGAGGTCATGATGCACCCCATGGCCAAAAAACAAGAATGGAAGGAGTGGTGGGACAGTGAGAAGAGAGACCAAAAGGAGAATGCGGCACGCTAGAACTAAGCAATGGAGCAGTTCTTAAACGTTATGGTGCGCCAAGCGGACAAGCTCCAAGCGCTAGCACTGCAAACCGAGCAGTTCTGTGCCCACCCTCCCCTGCAGCTGCTATCACAAACTCTTTCCCATGTGCCCCCCAGACACCGACAACACACTCTTATCAACCTCCTGGCTCCATTCCTGCGGCATTCCATTCCTGCCCCGTCATAGTCCAGCACTGCAGACTCCCAGTACCCACTGCACTCAACACCCATCCCTCTACAGTTTAGCCCTGATGAAGTACAGTATGCACTGCACTGTACTCAAAAGGAGAAGGTTGGATAGGATACCTGGACATACATAAATCTTTAACTGTCCTGGGACCCCACCTCCTCCTGGGACTCTCCCTTTCCCCACCCCGCTCAGTGCTGATGTGTTCTTTGGTTTGTCTCTCTCCTCCAGTTGTTATTTTTTAATAAAATAATTGTGTTGGTTTGAAAGCAATCTTTATTCTATTAATTGAAAGCAAACAAAGCCCTGCAAATCAACAGGCAATTTTCTTAAACCTTCATAGTGCATCATTTACACCAATCACAATCGTTTCCTAGCACTCCCGAGCATAGCAAAAGATATTAGTGTCTTTCAGCTTCAAATTGCTGCCTCAAGGCATCCCTGATCCTTATGGGAAGACGCTGCACCCCTCTAATAGCCCTGGTCTGTAGCTGTTCAAATTCAGCCTCCAGGCATTGAGCCTCAGAGGTCCAGCCTTGAGTGAAGCTTTCACCCTTCCCTTCATAAATATTATGGAGCGTACAGCACACAGCTATAAGCATAGGAATATTGTCATCGGCCATGTCCAGCCTCCCATATAGGCAGTACCAATGGGCCTTTAAATGGTCAAAAGCACACTCAACAGTCATTCTGCACTTGCTCAGCCTGTTGTTGAACCACTCCTTGCTGCTGTCAAGGTGCCCCATGTATGGCTTCATAAGCCATGGCATTAAGAGGTAGGTGGGGTCACCCAGGATCAGAATGGGCATTTCGACTTCCCCTACGGTGATCTTCTGGTCCAGGAAGAAAGTCCCTGCTTGCAGCTTCCTGAACAGGCCAGTTTCTGAAAGTTGAGTGAGTCATGAACCTTTCTGGACCAGCCTATGTTCATGTCTGTGAAATGCCCATGCTAATCCACAAGCCCCTGGAGAACCATCAAGAAATACCTCTTGGTGTACTCGGTGGCTAGGTGGTCTGATGCCAGAATTGGAATATGCATGCCATCTATCGCCCCACTGCAGTTAGGGAAGCCTATTTGTGCAAAGCCATCCACAATGCCATGCACATTGCCCAGAGTCACGATCTTTTGGAGCAGGATGTGATTAATGGCCCTGCACACTTCCATCAATACGCCAATGGTCGACTTTCCCACTCCGAACTGGTTAGTGACCAATCGGTAGCAGTCTGGAGTAGCCAGCTTCCACAGTGCAATTGCTACGCGATTCTCCATTGGCATGGCAGCTCTCATTCTTGTGTCCTTGTGCCACAGGGCTGGGGTGAGCTCATGACACAGTCCCATGAATGTGGTTCTGCAACCACTGCTCCCAGACATTCATCACGATGTGATCCCACTACTCAGTGCTTGTTTCCCAAGTGCAAAAGTGGCGTTCCACTGTGGTCAACACCTCCATGAATGCCACAAACAATCTCGTGTTGTAACTACTATGTGTGGTGAGATCAATGTCAAATTGCTCTTGCCTTTGTAGTTTAAGGAATAAATCCACTGCCTCTTGTGACGTGTTAGTCAGAGCAAGCTGCATAATGTTCAACAGTTCGGGATCCATTCCTGTAGTCCAAAGAGGCAGGGCATGCAATACACAAACCACTGAAAGATGGCACCAAATGCAGACAGAAGCACAGAGATTGCTGAGATGTGAAGCAATGTATCACGGGGCACTGGGACAGGATCCAGAATGCCCCGCAACCCCCTCCGCCTTCCTACAACTCTTAGCAGCAGAAGAGGAAGAGATGCTCTGTGGGATAGCTGCCCAGAGTGCACCGCTCCAAATACCGCTGCAAGTGCCGCAAGTATGAACACGATGTCGCGCAGGCAGCTGACAGTGTGAACACACAACAGCATTTTCCCTTCCCTTCTCTCTCTGAGCGGCGCTGTAACTGCTGGTGCTGTAACTCTGCCAGTGTAGACATACCCTAAGAATCTATCAGCCACAACAGGAAACTTTCTCTCCAGAATTTCAAAGACCCAATCTGTCTCTTTTCTTTATTACATGCAGCACGGTACATTTGTTTTGTTTTCATGTACTAGGTGGGGGGACTAACATGCATTTTCTTCTCACGCCCGGCAGCATCACTGGTTTTATACACAGAACAATGTTGCTTTGTTCAATATGAACCAAAGACCACTGTTTTGATAGGGACTCTAAGGAACCAAGAGTGGGTTGTGCTGTGATAACGTAAGTTTATTGTGCCAGATCTTCAGTGGGTGTAAATCAGCATAGCTTCATTAATTAATTTACACTATTTGAGGATCTGGCCAATTATTACCTAGAAAAATCTATTATTTCAATACAAATTTCTTTTGTTTTACATGGTCCTTTATAACAGGTTTCAGAGTAGCGGCCGTGTTAGTCTGTATTAGAGCATAAGCTTTCGTGGACTACAGCCCACATCTTCGGATGCATCCGAAGAAGTGGGCTGTAGTCCACGAAAGCTTATGCTCTAATAAATTTGTTAGTCTCTAAGGTGCCACAAGTACTTCANCTCAGATTGGTCTTGCAGGTTTCTCATGCAAACTGTATAATCTGTTGTGGGGTTTTCCTCTTTAGGGGGTGAAAAATCTGTTCATTTGTCCTCTGGCCCTTTCAGTCCTTGGTCTTGCTATTGAAGTGGCCTAGAAAGAGGCCATTTAGTGCAATTCTGGTGGCGGTTTTGTGTGTGGATGAAGAGGACACCTGTCCACTGGACACTGAAGTGAGATTCACCACTCCTTTAACGAAAGCCATCGGAAGTGAACAGTCAATGAAGACCTGGGCTACATTTAAACCATCCCATTCTCAGACTACAGGTTTCAGAGTAGCAGCCGTGTTAGTCTGTATCCGCAAAAAGAAGAACATCTTCGGATGCATCCGAAGAAGTGGGCTGTAGTCCACGAAAGCTTATGCTCTAATAAATTTGTTAGTCTCTAAGGTGCCACAAGTACTCCTGTTCTTTTTATGGTCCTTTATGTTGTTCATTAAAGCAACAAAAAATATCTCCTTTAAGACTGGCAGAGTAACTGTTACTGTGCTTCCAGCATGGGAAAACTAGTTGCTGAGAATGATAGTTAAAAAAAAAAAATCAATAGAGCTGGATGAATATCGTAAAAGAAAACTAGAATTTAAAAAAAATAAATTTTGAAGTTTTATTTGGGAAGAGTTCAAAATGGACCTTTTTCATTTTTTCTCCAAAATTTCATTTTAATTGGACCTTTAATCATAAACCTTATTGAAAATATTATTGAAATGGCTATTGAATTTTGGTTATTGAAAACCCAGGTTTCAATATATGAAAACTTTTTCATTTACCAAACCCTTCATTTTTGGTAAACAAAAAAAATCTGTCACCATTTTGATAATACTTTCACAAACATGTTTTTGATAAAAAGATTTTGATAAGTTGCTTTTTTCTGAAAAACACGATTTCTACAATACTGACAAATTTTCAGCAAAAAATCATTTTCACGTAAAGGCAATTGCTTTCATTTATTATGTTTTCCCAAAAAAGTATCATCCAACTCTATCATCAGTCATGCCTGATTATAAGAAACCATTGCTTAGTCCAGCAAAGCAAATTACTAGTGAATTTTCTATTAAGAAAACATACTGTGACTCACCCAACGTATTCTGTATCTCAGGGGTCGGCAATGTTTGGCATGCGGCTCATCAGCGTAAGCATCCTGGCAGGCCAGTTTATTTACCAGCTGACACGGCAGGTTCGGCCGATCGCGGCCCCCACTGGCTGCAGTTTGCCGTCCCGGGCCAATGGGGGCAGTGGGAAGCTGTGGCCAGCATATCCCTCGCCCACGCCGCTTCTCGCTGTCCCCAGTGGCCCGGGACGGCGAACCGTAGCCAGTGGGGGCCGCGATCGGCCGAACCTGCCGCGTCAGCAGGTAAATAAACTGGCCCGGCCCGCCAGGGTGCTTACCCTGACAAGCCGAATGCCAAACGTTGCCGACCCGACCCCGGCTGTATCTCTATGTATCTTTGCCATATCTCTATGCCAACCTTTACCAAATCAGCTATGTAAGTTTGGCACCCAAGCTTACATGTGGGTACTGAAATAATTTCCTATATCTAGGCACTGTGATAATGTTCCTATATCTAGGCACCATAATGCTGGTTTGAGCACCTAAATGGAAAACTGGGCACCCAAATGGACACACTAAAGTGGAAATTGAGTCAACAACATAAAATAGTGCCAAATCACAATGAGGACTTATCAAAGCAAACTTTAAAAAAATGATATCAGATTTTTATTTTGGCCAAAAGTCTTTCTTTTCCTAGGGAAATAATGTCTACAGAACCTTTCCAGTGAAGAATGGTGAGTAAGGAATATTAAAATACCCACTGAGTCCAAGTAGAGTTGTCTCTGTGAAAGGACTGTGTGATGATCAGGGCCTAAAGCAGACTTTGACTACAAAGTTTAGACACATACAACACAGATTGATGTTCTAAACTACTAGCTGTGCCGTTAGTTTATATAATCATCTGTTTTGGGGATTTTCACTGTAGACATATTATGAAGTATTGAGATTTACAAATAGATTTGACAGTGAGAGGGAAATTGATTCCTACGCAAAGAGCAGGAGCATCAGCAGGTCAAGGATTTGGGACATTCCATTTTGTTGTGATCTGAGAATATATCCTGCACTTTACTGAAGATTGTTACAGGCCTTTCCACTATTATCCCCAACTTTTGTGAATCGTGACCACATTCCTGTTGCTGAAAAAGCACACAATTCTCATGGAGTACCCCTTTCTGCCCAATGAAATAAGCTTCGATGATTGCTTTGAAGGCATTCATGAACCAGATACCATTTCTCTGTAGTGTATAACCTTCTTAAACAAAGGACACATGACATAAATGTGAGCTGGTATTCATATGTGCCACACAAAATATATTCAGATGTTCAAGAGCCTTGAAGACATTGCTCAGGCCGTGACTACACTTGCAGCTTTACAGTGCTGTGAGGTAAACCTGTGTTCATACAGCTGAGTAGGGAAAAGCGCTGCAGTCTGTCCACACTGACAGCTGCTAGCGCAGTGGTGTGGCCACACTTGTAACGTTTGCAGCTGTGTTGGGAGCAGTGCATTATGGGCAGCTATCCCAGCATTCATGTGGCTGCAACGTGCTTTTCAAAACAGGGGGCTGGGGTGGATTGTGACAGGGAGTGTGGGGGGAGAAAGAGTGCTTTTTGGAGCACGTCAACTCTTTATTTTGCAAGTTCCGAACTCCCGGCCCTCTGCTCGTTCATTCATTCACTCAAAGCAAGCTGCAATCTGTTTGCTTTTCTCTGTGGTATGAGCTTTGAAACCGGCACTTCCGCATTCCTGCAGCTGGTCACAACAATGGAGAGGATTGGCCATTTGACAAGGTGATTAGCGCTGCAAGCGTTTACACTCACACCCCTGAGTTGTAGCCACTCCGCTGCAGCTGTTATTCCTCTCGGGGAGGTGGAGTACCTGCACCGGTGTACCCAGGGAGATACAGAGCTGTAAATGCCCTGCCAGTGTGGACGGGGAGTGAGTTACAGTGCTGGGGGAGGCTTTACAGTGCTGTAACTTGCAAGTGTAGCCAAGGCCTTAGATAAGGGACACAGCAGAAAGGTCAACAGCAGTTAAAGTGCTGGTTCTGGAGCAGGAGTAGATGGGAGGTATGAAGCAGCTGCAAAGGGATAATCCAAGAGGACAATTCACGCACTGAAACAGAAGCAGCTGTCAATAGGGAAAAAGCTTTCCTGGTCATTTGGATGGCAATTCCATAGCATGTGTGCACTTGTGTGCTGTGTGAATGCAGACAGAAAACCTGTTGGGGAAGCTCAGTGTTACCTACCTTAATCACTTGTTAGGAGGAAGACTTCAGAGGCTCTGGAAACATTAATTCAACAATCACTTAAAACAAACCACACTTTCAATTTTCTTTTTAAAAATCACATTGCCAAATACTGCTCTTTTTAAAATAGAAGTCTCTATAAAACTGTGGTTTCCCCTTTAAAAAACAAACCATGGCAAAGTCCCTATGATCCCACATGGTTATACAAATAGAAAAAACAACAACAAATTTCTGTTGAAAGACAAGGTTTCCAAGAAATATCCCTTTTAAAATTAAGGAAATATTTGGCAAACTACATTTTCCATTTTAGAAAATGCATATCAAAAACAACGTGCAAACTAACAAAAAACAACAAACAAACAATAAACAAATATGCGTTGGGAAGCAGGAACAAATCCCTGTAAATTGAAGTTTGTTTGCTGACACAATATGTCATTTTTTCTGGATGAAAAGGAGGGTAATGAGATTATAGGTCCAAAGAGAGTGTGATTTGGAAATGGCAATCCTGCTCCTTTCGTGCCCCAGCTCATCCACAAAAGACTCAACACAGCATGGACAATACCCACTTCTTGCTGTGAAGTTTACCTTTGCATCTTCACAACTATAAAGGCTGGAAATTTTACCAAAACAATTATCTGCCTCATCCGGGGAGGAGTAGGAGAGGCCTGTCGTCTTCATCTTTCCTTACTTCTATAACCATCCATAAGTGAGCAGGAAGGAATTCCAAGTTTAAGGGGCAGCAAAGCAAAAAACTGGGATGAGTGTCGGAGGGAGATACAAAGGAAACAGGAAGAGGGAAAGCAAATATAATAAGAACATAGGAGGAAATTTCTTGTCAAGTGACTCCTCCTCATTGTGGATTAACCATACTCCAAGTTTTGAGAAGTTTTGCTTAGCAATTTTTGGGCTCTCTATAAGCAAAAATATCTTTACAACATTATGTATTGGACTTAACAAACAAACATCCACTAATTCAAGTACACACAAGTGAATTGTTATTAAAATTTCCCAGTAAAAGCAGAACAGTCACATGGACTGAAACCAAATATGGAAGGGTCCAAAGGGAAACATTTTCAGAAATGTATACATAAGTGAAAGTTAGGCACTATAATGTAAACTGAGTTACAACTTTAACTACAGCATTCACTACTGTGAACAAAATACAGTAAATTGTAACATCTCTAGCTTAATGTTATTGCAGTTATTCACAGTGCATATTTTGTTTTTCCAGTTTATGTTGTTTCTGTGTAACAAGTCAGAGAGCAAACAAATATCTACATGCTGTATGTCGATGGTTTGTTACAACTGTAAAATACCTCATCAGTAGCATGAATACATCAGTAATGAAAACATTATCTATCATTCAGGGATTTGAAATACAGGGCTTTAAAAATGCTTCATCTGATAGTTCAAATTTGGCAGCAGAGGCAAATAAGAGAATTAATAAGATGAAGGACATTTTAAAGATACTGAAAATGCTAAATTGGTGAGAGTGTGGCAATGCGAGAAGCAAAGGAATCATTTTGAGGAAATGGTGGAAAGACTTAGTAAGGGGCATCAGAAACAAAAAGAACCATTTTTAGCAGAGTAGGTGTAATCAATTTAATCTAGAATGGGGTGCAGTGCTATGGTGAAGGTTTCATTTTGCAGTAGAGCAAGGAACTGGGAATGTTAAGAGCTAGACTTGAAGATAAATGCAATACTAGTAACTTGTGGACCATAATAAATTCCTCGGCCTGCAAACATAACACTACTTCTAAACGTGCAGAGAACACTGTAATTTAGCTGGTTGACCTATCTGTCTGACAGTTTTCTAAAATTACTTATCACTGTAGTAGACTAGGAGCCCAATACACAACTAATGAAGGAAAAGGAGCATTCTGGGCTTATCAAATACAGTTAAAACAAATGCTCCCCTGCATGTGTGATGTAATGTGATGCTCCCACTACACAATTACTCGCAAAAATTAAAACAAACATACAGCAGTTCCTGGTTTAAACTGGTAATCTGTCCCATTTGGCACAATTCAGGATTTAGGTACAGTCACTTCAGAAGGGGGATGGTATATTATAAAAGCACTATTATAAAAGACTATTAATTTTACCATAGGACCACAGATATGGATAGTGCTTCAGAGAATATAAAATAAGATTCTGTTCCTGCCCAGAAGCACTTCCAAACCAAAGCTCAGATCCTGCAATGCTTTTTCACATGAATAGTCCTGTAGGGTCAAATCTTTAAATCCTTATTCATGCAAAACTCTTCCTGACTTCAGTGGAGACTGTGCCTGAGTAAGGATGAAGGATTTCACGGTTTGGCTCAATGACTGCCCACATACTGAGAATTACAACACTTGGATGAATGAAAACTATAGGTTCAGCCTCCAAGTAACCTTCATCAGGTTCAGTGGGGCAAGATAAGAAAGATGTGACACAAGAAAGTGGTGTGTTTTGTTTAGCCGTGCATGTTATGTGAATAAACAGATATTTAGGAATTCAAATTTACAGATGTATAAACTCATTCATTCACATGTAGTTCTTACTATGTGGGGAGCCATTAAGCCTAACCTTCAAATCCTTCATCCTTATTCAGGCAACATCTCCATTGATATCAACAAGAGAGTTTGTTTCATTAAAAGCCCAATTCCCATCCGTTACACTGCAACCTTTGGCCTTACTGCACTAGCAAATGTCAGCCTCAGGGAAGTAACTAGTTAGGCAGGGGAAAGTAGTTCAATCTTGGAATCACAGGTGTAGCTCGTTCAATAATGAGGTATTCCTAAAGCTGACTCATCTGACACTAGTGCAGGCTTCATTAGCCAACATTTCCCCCCATAACTGTTACAGTTAAATCCCAGACTAGGGTCCTACTGCCTAGTCCAAGTGGATTTCTAATTTACTCAGATGGCTGATCTTATTCAGTTGCCCTTGTCCAGGACTCTGGTCTTTCCTAACCTTTTTTCCTGTCAGAGATTATGGTGAGCTTTCTTTGCAGCTTTACATCAGGAATTAAATATTTCCATTAATATTTCAGGATTCTTTCTGGGACAGTCTCACCTTCTTCACCAAGGGAACTTTCGCTCTTTCAAAGACCCTTAGAGTTCATCCACAGAGAAAATTTTCTTACTGAGCAATTAGCAGGTTAAGAGCCCACTTGGATAAACATAGAGTTCATATTAATCATTGGTTAATAATTGGTGAGTGTTAAATGTGCCCCATTCCTGCTTATACCCTAATATGGAGAAAGATTTGGTTTCTTTAAGCAGTTAGAGGGCTCTGGGAGATGATAGTCTCTGTTCTTCCAGGATTCTAAACATCACACTCCAGCAGCCTTAATGACAGGTAGGAAAGCAAGGATTGCAAAAAAAAAAAAAAAAAAAACCAACAACCCCAAAAATAAAACACATCCAGCCCTCATCTTTAGCACAGGTAGCTGCTGCTGAGGAAATCTGGGATGTCCAAGAATGCACTCGTTAAAGTGCAGTTAAGTAGATGGTAAAAAATACAGTTGTGATGGCACAAAAGCTTCGGGGGGGGGGTACAAATCGAACTGGGTAAATGGTTTAGTGAAACAGTTATAAAATCTAGCTGTAGTGTGGAGAAGATAATACTGTCCCACTTAGCAGCAAAAGTATGAAAGACTCTGGCATCACATTGACTGATTATATTGCATTTTCTCTTTTCTTTGGTTACTGTCATTTAAGCAGTTGGTTTCTCTGGGCCTCATACATTTGAACTACTGAATTAAGTTATTTTGTTGCAGCATCCCATATGCTTCTGAGTGGGGTCCTATAGAATTTAATCAAAGTAAAACCTTCACACTAGAATTTAAAATCTTGCCAGTGTCCTATACACAGGTCTCTTACAACTTTCTCTGAGAGCTTATTATTTACTCTTGTTTTGGTTCCTAACTTTCTTTTAAACTATGCTGATCTTTTATAGGGATAGAATGGGGAACACCATCCAGCTTAGGACTCTGACTTTCGCCATTAGTTAGGGCTCGATGGTAACATGTTTCTTTCTTATTTGCATTAGAAAACACTTTGAATAGGCACAATCTGAACCAATAAATAATAAATAATCATAATTAATAGTTGAATAAACAACGTTTTGATAAAATACTTTAATCCTTAATAATGTTTGAAGGAAGATGAAAAGGGGGACCCACTGAATAAACATCTTTCACGTCTCATACTTTTATTTATTTTTTCCTCCTGGCCCAAATATAAAACCTTTCTTTACTCTGAGTATTATTTATTTTTAAATCAGGACAAGTCCAATTATTTTGAAATTTGTGTAAATTACGAGTCAGTCACCCAATGGCCATGTCTTAGCTTCTGAAAAATGGACATTGGTTCTTTCTTTATGGAAGAGCTATATTTCAAAAAAGAAACTGGTATGATAGAAAATAACAATGGCTCAGTTCAAAATAAGAAAACATGTCCACTAGAAACCCTTCCATTTCTTCTCCAATACATATTCCACAGAGCGCTGTAATTGTATACAGTAAACATTAAAAACTGACACGAAAAGAGTAGAATTTGTGTCTCCAAAATACCATATATAGCAAACTTTTTATTGTGTTAGTCCCATTTCACAACATAGCTATTTAATTCTATTTGATATTGTTACTATGTTTGTTTTTGCCTTCACAATGCATCAGGTTGGGGTTTGATGTCCAATGTATGGCTCATGATCAATATCTATCTATCTTTTGTATTGTAACACTGAAGCAATCAACACAAATGCTTCTCAATACACACAATAGTGCATGACTTTCTTTTTTCTTGTAATTTTGAAAACATAATATTTTTCTTGTCATTTAGTTTAAAAGGAGATAGTGTGATGTAAATATTATTTTACCTTGTGTTGATATGGGAGCCTGGATAGTGCTCAAACTGATGGTGACACTGTAGGGAAAACTCAGAAAAATATTCTGGTTGGAAACAACTCTACAGAAGGAGCAGAGAGAATTTCAGGGCCAAACATCAATCAGCCAGAGAAGCAGCATCCCCTATGTTTGGACCTTGTGCTGATGTACTGAACACAGTGCAGTTGACCATGTTGAATGCCTTGGTTAGATTGAGAAACACAATATTAATGCTGCTTGAGACATTTTTCTTGTCATTGTTGAACGGTCATAGATACCTTTGGAGACAGCAAGGGCCTGTAGTTCACATGCTCTATGTTCTGATCACAAATTTTGCATCGGGCAGAATTTCCATTGGGACACTTCCAGCTGCCCTATATCTGACCTAAGATGATTTGCTATTTCAGGATCATTATTGTTGAATCAGACTGCATGATGGCATTTTGTACACCGAAACACAATCCACAACAGTGTTCTAAATTGTGTCATATAGGGATACACCATTCAGCAGATACGTCATCAGTGATCGCTGGAAGAGTTTCTAAAATAATTACCTGTGTTGAAAATTGTTTGGTGATTGATAAATCTTTCAGATGGGTGATATTTACATGCTTAACTGACTAGTTTTTATGCATTTTTGGCTTAATAGAGAGGGAAAGCTCTGCTCAAACAAGAAGGCAGTCAGCCCAACAATCAGATTTGCATAATAGCTGAGTAAGTGCATGTCTCATAGGTCCCACTGTTAGACCAACACCTACTCGATCAGATGCCAATGACATGAGCGAGGGTGCATCCAGGTCATTTTGTATTTTTTGTGGAGTTCAAATACAGTGTTTTTAATAACAAGATGGTTCTCAACGCATGTTATCAGTAGAAGTAGTCCATTGCTGTTCATCTTGCCGATGCCATGTTTGCAAAGTATGCCTTGCCATGTACAATCATCATGGCCTACATGAGCATTAAAGTCACTTAAAATAATCAGCTTGTCTTCCTGACGAATCAATCAGAACCGGTCATTTAGTTCAGAATAAAATTACTACTTGCCCTCATCAGAGTTACTCGTTGTTGGTGTCTAAGCGCTGACCAGTGAAGCGTAACATCCACTTCTCAGGGACAGTCAGAGCTTCATCAGTCTGTCATTTATCCTGATGGGTAGGCTCTCCAAACGAGAGACAAAGTTATTGCTGATTACAAAGACAACTCCTTTGTTGCGGTTGCGTGGCTTGTTTTGTGGGCATCCCTTCCAGAAGAAAGTGTACCCAGCACTCTCTTCAGTCAGTTGGCCCTTTCCAGCAAGTCACATCTCACTCCGTGCTGCAATATTGATGCAATATCTTTCAAGATCTTGAGCAACAAAAGCAGGCCACCTGGCAGGAGAACTGATTTGGTTTGGAAGATCTGGGAGCATACGAACATTCCACATTGCAACATTAAAACAAAATACAACTTTTTGAGCCCTGTTTACATTCTTACCACATGATGGGACACCCTCTAGCCATGGTAAACTGATCAGAGATGTTTGGGATGAACAATTTTTAGGACATCTTTTCTATACCTCTCTTCAGATTGAAGTAGGCCATGCTGTCCCTGAATAGAGGAGCCACGTTGATCAAGATGCTGCCAGACTCCGGTGTCACCCTAGGTCAGTGCAAAGAGACCAAAGTCCTGACTTGCTCACATGCAGGTTCACAACTATAACTTCCAGGAATCTTCATAAAATGTCACTTTTGCTATTTTCTTATTAGTTGACTTGTCAAAGGCTGCACAATAATTTATTTAAAGAGGAATAGCAGTTGTGCTCCAACTTGCACACGGTCTTGGCCAACAAGACCATTTGCAGTGACAAGGTAAACCAAGACAACTGAAGAACTTTCTGGCAGCAGGTTTGTTTTTAGAGTGACCTATTTTTAGACCAATTGCCCAAGCGCCCAGGCCAACAACCCTGGTCCACCTGGCCAGAGCCCTGTTGTTCATTGTAATTCTCTGAAGCCTCCCATAAGACCTCCCATAAGTTCAAACCTTCTTCCATGTGGTGGGACAGTTGAAACAGGGAATTACTTTGTATGGTGAAGTATGGTGGTGAGTTCTGTTCTCCAGGCATTATGGAAATTAGAAGTAATTGATCCATATAATTGGTTTACCAAAGTCACATGACACATTTTTTTTTCCTGATTGGAGGAGCAAAGCTCTATGAATCAGATTTCTGTTACAAATTATCTTGGAGAGCAACTTCAAAATACAGTTTCCACAAATAGTATCCACTATTTGCTTTTTCTGTGAACAGTCCTGCCAGTAAACATGTTTGTTAGAATATTTGTGGAAGAATGGGATGCAAACACTATCAAAATGAATTAATTTAAAAATTCAAACAGGTATCGTAGAACACTTTTAAGCATGTCCATCCTAGGTCAGACCACTAGTCTATCTAGACCATCATTCTGTTTTCCAAAAGTGGTCAATGCCAGGTGCTTCAGATGAAGTGAACAGAACAGGCAATAATTGAGTAATTCATCCCCTTTTGTCCCCTCTCAGCTTCTGTTAGACAAAGGCTAGGGATACCCAGAGCATGGCGTTGCATCCCTGATCATCTTGGCTAATAGCCAATGATGGACCTATCCTCCATTAACTTATCTAATTCTTTTTTTAAACCTAGTTATAGTTTTGGCCTTCACAATATCCTCTGGCAATGAGTTCCACAAGACTTCCTTATGTTTGCTTTAAACTCACTACCAATTAATTTAATTGGATGATCCCTTGTTCTTGTGTTATGTGAAGAAATAAATAACACTCCCTTATTCACTTTCTCTACACAATTCATGATTTGACAAAATTATTCATATGCTCAACTTTTCACATAAACCTGGTATATTTTAAAACTGCAAATGAAAGTTGCATATTGGAAAGAGTTCAGTACCGCACAACTTTCTAAAGACAAATATCATATCTACAGTGATTGATTTTCTCAAACCAACAAAAGGGATTACACCTTATCATGAATTAATCACTTTCCAAATTGTCTCTTTTAAATCAAAGCCTTTATGATATGAAATAAGTACCTTTAAATGGTCTCAACTCAATTATATGCTATATATACAGGTACATTGTTAAAATGAATAAATGAAAGTTGAACATTTTAAGTCACTTCTGGAGATGATATATTAAAGTTTTACCCACCCCACCCCCTACACACAAAGATTTGCAGCTAACTTTTAAGCCTCTGGAGAGAGATATTTATAATGGAAAACCTGACACCACTTTAAGTACACAAGAACAAACAACCTTATACAATATCAATTGTTAGATTATTAACTATATCGTAAATGTTATTCTGCTTTGACACAGGACAATGTCATCTACACATAAATGTACATTTGACAAGTCACATCCACATCCACTATCAAATAAAAGAGCAGCACTGGGACTAGTACTGAACCTTTAGGAATCTCTAAGGAAATAAATATACTGCCTAAGCTGGAAAGCACTGAACCACAAAAACTATGCTGGCATGATATTAAGGGTCTAATAAAGAAGTAAATAAATGTTGAGTTAAGGCTGGAACCCAACAATTAACCATATCTGTCAAGTGTCAGAGAATGTTGTATGGCACAGAAATTAGTTGCTATCAAAGACAGCTACTGGAGATTATAGAGTGTCTTGTGACTATGGAGTATTGAAAACTATTGTATGTTAAATTGTGATCTAGTGCTTTAAATTCTCAGGGGGTTCCTGGACCTATTTGCAGGCAAGGGGCTCTGTAGGGCAGCATGTGCTCAGAGTCAATTCTGCAGCCAGGTAGCCTACAGAAAGGTGAGGTGAGGTGTAGCTCTCTGTTTCAGGGAGCAGGCTGGTTTAAATCTCTCCCTATTTTGGTGTTCTTGTGTGTTATCGTTCTGAATTCTCAGAAATAAAGTAATGTTACATTGCAACCTTCCAGCAAGAGTATTTGTTATCCAACTTCTCTATGTCTATGCTGTGTTACATAAGTGACAATGGTTAAAGAATTACAGAAACAGTTACTTTCCATTCTGCACATGAATTTTAATAGAAAACTGTAATTCCAAAAGCTCCTCTGCTTCTCTTTCTCTCTCTGCTTGACTGCATAAAATTTGCACAGAACTTATTTCAGTCTTTTCACTACTGATATGTAGAAAATTAAATACACATTCTCAAAATGTGGGCCGGAAGGCAGGGATGAAGAAGATCCTTTAACTTGGAATATAAACCTGATTCAGCCAGGATACCTCAATAGCAAGTTTAGGGGATTCCAAGATAGATCAAGAGCTGTACCACCCTTCAATGAGTTTGCTTTCCTGTATAGTGGTTCTGTTACAGTTCACTGATGCAGAAGGGGACTACAGTCCCATCCCCTTCACCACTCTTTTGGGGAGGTCAAACATCACAGAAAGTTATAGAATCTCTGGGAGAAATACTGTCTCTATAGAAGTCAATGGCAAAATTCCCACTGATTTCAATGAGGCCTGGATTTCAGCCTACAAGTCCTAATGCTCAGTGTGGGAAAGAATAGAAATTGTTGTTAACACCTTTACTGGGTTGCAACTGGGATGTTCTTGTGCGTGCATATGTCTGTAGAAGGCTTTGACATTCCTGTCTCCCCTTTTTTGGTATCAGCTCTCTGGCTTATTGTCTAAAACAGTGATACTTAGACTGAGGCTCAGTAAGCCACACGTGCCTCTTTAATGCGTCTCCTGTGGCTCTCTGCAGCACATGATATTAAAACACTGTGTGATGTAACTATTAACCAATCTAAGTTATTAACCAGTCGGGATGCTTTTACTGTTATTAACCAATTGTAATTGATAAAATAACAATACTTTGCTGCATTACATAATACAGTCACTTTGCTGTAAGAATTGTGTGTGTACACACACACACACACACACACAGTAGTGTGAATTCATTGTTTCATGTACTGTATATAAATGAAATAATGAATTCACACTACTGTGGCTCTTTTGGGTAATGTTGATCACTAATTTGGCTCCTGAACCACTGGGGTCTGAGTATCACTGGTCTAAAAATCACATACAGTGTAGTTTACTGCAAGTCATTTCTTCTCTTACACTCATTTTAAGAATCTAACACATTTCATACAGTTCACAGAAGTCCATAGCAATGAGTCATTATCTTCCTAATAAAGACATCAACCAAGATTTTCATACATAACTTGTGATTTTGGGTGTGTCTGTTTAGAGTTCTCAATTTGAGATGTCTCCAAGGTGCCTTTTTTTCAGAAAGTGCTGAGTGCCTTCCCAAAAGTGTCTATCTTAAGGGGTCAAGTTGGACACCAAAAAAATTAAGGCAATAAAACTCACTAATCACTTCTGAAAATCTCGGCTGATTATAACAGTTATAAAGCTGTATTGCTTACAAATCTATGTAACCAATAAACAACAACTAGTGAGACAGGCTCAGTGGTTCTCAACCAGGGGTGTGTATACCCCCGGGGGTACACAGAGGTCTTCCAGGGGTACATCTACAGGCTACATGAAAAGCACAAGCGAAATCAGTACAAACTAAAATTTCATACAGACAATGACTTATTTATACTGCTCTACATACTATACACTGAAATGTAAGTACAATATATATATATTCTAATTGATTTATTTTATAATTGTATGATAAAACTGAGAAAGCAGGCAATTTTTCAATAGTAGTGTGTTGTGACAGTTTTGTATTTTTAAGTCTGATTTTGAAAGCATGTAGGTTTTAAGTGAGGTGTAATTTGGCGGTACGCAAGACAAATAAGACTCCCGAAAGGGGTACAGTAGTCTGGAAAGGTTGTGCATCACTGGGCTAGGTCATGGAGTGGCCAGTTGCACCAGGAATAGAAATATTATTTCACATTCAGACAAACAGAGAGCTGTATGGCTTCCCCTATTCAAAGTCAGAAAAGTAGTAAGGAGAAGAGCTAGTTGACAAATTACCTTTTCAAAATTTTTTGCAATTTAAACAAACAAAAAAAATCATCAACATATATTCTTCCCTTTATTTGTCTGCTCCACGGAGCTAAACTGAATAATTTCTAAATATATTCCAATAATCTTGTCAAAAATTTACTAAAATGTTACCATTATTCTTATTCTACTTTTTCTTATTACTTTCTGAGTAATTCCTCCCGTTACCACTATCCACTCAGCTCCGTTAAGAAGCTTTCAGCAGCTCAAAATCTTAACAAAGAATAATATTTCTCTAAATTATTTCTCATGGCCTTGCAAGGAGTGTAGATGGGCAGAGTTTAGACCATTAACAATTAGTTAACTACAGCAGCAGCTCCAGGACTTCTGGCTTTCAACTCCTTGCTTGCCTGGCATTGCATGGGGTACACTTATACCATTGCACATGGATTAGTAACCTTTGGCCCCAGAAACTCAGCAAACACTTACACAAAAGACACTAACAACAATTTTTAAAAAGAAAGATGTAACTTTCATGTAATTTGGAGGGAGGAGCAAAATGTGTAGCAGGGAAGAGTTTGGAGGTGGCACAAGGAATGCAGTCTGTGTACATATGCCTGGAATGCTATCTGCAGTTGCAGCACCTCTGTAAATAGTTCTCTTAATAAAGATCCAGTTTTGTTTTAGAAATATGGAGTCCTCTCATATTATTGCACAACATGTGGCACATGAAACAATACCTGATCATAATGGTAGCAGGCAATATATCCATCAGTTTCTTCCTCCCCCTTCTTTTGTCTCATCAGATGGGCATTTATCCATTCTTCAGCCTGATCTGAAATTCCAGAGTGAGATCATTTTGTCACAAAAAGTGAATGAGATTTCAGATTGAATGCTTTGCTTAAAATCAATGAAAATTGCATCAATCATTTCATCTTTAGACATCACTTAATTTGTGTCATTAACTATTCTTAAGAGAATGGATTTTGTTCAACACATTGGCTGAAATCCAGATAATAGGGAGGAGGAAGGGAGAAAGCAGCTTTCTGTTTAGGGATGTATTAATCTGAATGCAGCCAAATTCCTCCACCTTTAGACACAGGACAGCAGCTGTAAAAATGAGATTAGTTAATTAGTACACTGGTAGTTTAAATTATCTCCTTATATAAAGGGGAGAAGCCCTTGAGGAGTTGGAAGTGCTTGCTCAGTGCTTGTGGGTTTAAAACTAAACATTCGCATTTCTGAATGAGACAACACATAAGCTTGATTTCCAAGTATCAAAATCAACATGTTAAAGCAAATGGAAGAAGATCCATATGCTGTCTGCTCCACTGGGTGGGATCTCAGTTTTGCTCATGTGTTTACTCAGCAATACCACATGTATTCCAGGCAGAAATGGGAGCATGCTGTTTGTTCTACCAAATCGTGGCTTATGCATAAGATATACTCTCTGCAGGAACCACATGTGCTGTCCAAAGAGCTACATGCATATCCAGAACAGGACGAGGATCACCAATCCTGGAGGGGCACTAATCCCTCTGTGCTGAAGCTAAGGCTTCAGCTAGCTTCCTGATCAATGCCTAATTTCCCATCTCCAATTTACCTCAAAGACTGATTCTCATCCATGGCTAGATTTTTTCTGCCATGGAAGTTTGGTGTAAATCAAGAAAGGAATTTTACATATAGGAGTATGTTGGAAATGCCATCCTAACTTCTTCCTTCTTTTTTTGCCCGTCAAAATCCAAAAAAACAGAAATACTCAGAAACTTTAAAAACTGTTCATCCAGAAGATGTTTACTGCTACATGTGCCTTTTCATAATGTTCAAGTGGCTACTCCTCACATTTTGAAGATACCTTACACATAACCAAGTGTGAATATACAATAGGTACTAATAATTAATCTGTATTTAAATTATGCACAATAAGGTCCTGATTCCTCAATGAGGAGCCAATGGAGCGGAAGAGTCAGTCAATGGTTAGGACCACCACTCCCAGATTTGGGGCCTGGATTCAATTCACTGCTCCACCTTAGGGTATGTCCACTATGAGGTAACGGTGTGATTCCTTTGTTCACATACACATTCTTGTGCTAGCTCTCATTAAGATAGTACAAGTATAAATATCAGCATCTGAAGAAGTGGGTTTTTTACCCACGAAAGCTTATGACCAAATAAATCTGTTAGTCTTTAAGGTGCTACTGGACTCCTCATTGTTTTTGTGGATACAGACTAGCACAGCTACTCCTCTAATATCATGGAAAGTGAATTTGCTGGGTTGATAAAAATGTGACATCCCTAGAATTCTTTTGGTTTTCTATAACAGACACACGTCCTTTCCCTTTGTGTCAGTAATAAACCAGATATGTACAAAGAAAGCCTTAAAGACATGATAAATTTTACTCTTTTTAACCTTATTTGTTCTTTTTGAGAGCAGGGCTTTCTTTGGGAGGAAAAAAATGAACAACATTAAAAAAACAACATCACTTGGTGGAAGTAGATATTCCTAAAGTATTTTGAAAGAACATTTCTCAGCCATGTACATTGAATGTTATGATAATAAAATATAAGCAAGCATTTGGAGCCATGCAACAAAATCTATTTGTCAGTCCAAGATCACATGCCCTTTTGGTGCAGTTAGAATTTCTAAATTTTGAAAAGGAAGCCTTTCTTTTTGAACAATCACCAGAAGTGGGCAGGTAAGCAGGCAATGTAAGTCAATTGGGTGGATGGTGAATGATCAAGGATCATATGTGAGTGGGGAACTGGATGGACCCCTTGAAGGTTAATTTCCAGACTTTCTAATTTTTATGATTTGTGTGTGTGCGCGCGCGCGAGAGTGAAAGAGAGAGAGAATTTTGTAAAATCTAATTTGAGTGGTGGCAGAGGGTACAGGTAGCTAGCTGAAATCCATTGAAACACACGTTGAAATGTAATTATCTTAACATTTCTATTAAGAATATACACACACACTGTGTTAATTTATTTGAAATAAATCCGTTCACCCACCTGAACATCATAATAGATATGTACAAGGAGTATAGTATAATATTTTGTTTTCTTCTATTCATGGATAACACATAAAACACAATTACACATCCTCCAAAAATCCTTGCACCACAGTTGTCTTAAATTTTAATAAGGAACAGTGAGTAGACTGAGTAAATGATGGTACCCCTACAATCACCCAGGGAAAAGAAAATGCATTGTTAGCATGGACAGAGAGAAAGGCATAATATGAGAGAAATGTTTATTATTAATAATAGCCAAGGCTGCGAGTTTGTCATGAAGGTCATGGAAGTCACGGATTCTGTAACTTTCTGGGACCTCCGGGACTTCTGCAGTGGCCGGTGCAGCTGGCCGGGAGGCCTCCTGAGCAGCTCGGGCAGTCCCTGGGCCAGCACTGACCACTGCTGGGACAGTCTCTGGACACTGCGCTCCCTTCCCCAGCAGGAGTTTGGGTGTGGGAGGGGGCTCAGGGCAGGGGGTTGGGGTGCAGGAGGGGATGAGGGCTATGGGTGGTGTTTACCTCGGGGAGCTCCCTGGAAGTAGTAACATCCCCCTCCCTCGGCTCCTAGCAGATGGCTCCACGCACTGACTCTGTCCGCAGGCACCACTCTCACAGCTCCCATTGGTCGCTGTTCCTGGTCAATGGGAACTGCGGAGCCTGCACTTGGGGTGGAGGCAGCGCGTGGAGCCTAGGGGGGAGCCACAAGGAGCCAGATAGGGAGCTTGCCAGCCCCACCCAGCACTAGCAGGGGTCCCAGGCCACGTGCCACCACCTGCTACCCCCCCAGCACCGGCAGGGGTCCCAGGCTGCGTGCTGCTGCCTGCTCCCTCCCTAGCACCAGCGGGGGTGATGGGCTTCTCACCCCAGAGCACTCATGGTGCACCCTGAGCTTCTTCCTCCCCCCAAGATTTAGTCAGGGGTATATAGTATAAGTCATGCATGGGCCATGAATTTTTGTTTACTGCACGTGACCTGTCCATGACTTTTACTAAAAATAGCCATGACTAAAATCTAGCCTTAATAATAGCCAGATAATATTGCAAGGTGTCCCAGGAGTCATTGTCACATGAAACACGGATAAAGACAAAGTGAGTTCAGTTGAGCAGCTTACTAACACACACACACACACACACACGTCATGTTCTCACTACACGGGGTGTGAAAGCATACTGCCTCTGGGAATAAAGCCTTTGTGCATTCTTATACATTATGCATTAAAATTAATTACAGAAAATATCTTTCTGTCCATGCACTATATGGCCAGTGAAGTGGAGATGAACTTCAAAGAACTGGTTGCTGACCTTGCTCAGCCCTTATTTGCAAGGGCTGGATAGTTAACAGCGTTGCTTCCAGCAAACAGTCCATGAGTTTTTGTTTGCAAGAAGAAAAAGGGGGTGATGACAAACTTATTTAAATGGCTTCAAAAAGCACTAATTTAGAAACAATTTACTTCACAGATCTTCAGATTGGCTGCAGAGCACTAAAGAATGGGTTACAACAGAAATACAAGATGATTCAGAGCACTGACAATAGCAGGAATGGCTCATCTATGCAGTTTCTCTTAAGCAAATTGCTTTCCTGAATGCCACCTCTCCATCAGGTGGTTCAGAGGACTGACAAAAGTGTTGCTACAGAACTGCTTAATCCCAATATTCTGAACCAACCCTCCTCCCAAAACTCTTTTCTTTTGGGGGCTAGTCCAGAGCACCAAAATAATGTGCCACATCAGGGATGTCTATTTTCCAATAAAAGTTCCCTTGAAGACTCTAGCTTCCACTCCAGGCGAAGAGGGTGGGAAGAAGAGAAGAACTTGAAAATTTCATAAGGAGTCTGGGTTCTGAGGAGATTGGGTACTCTGTGGTTCTACTTACTAAAAAGTTTACTGCATCAGCAAATTCATTTCTATTGCACTAGTTCAACATCCTCAGGACCCATCATGTCTTGAGAAACCCACCAGACACCAAAGGTATGAAAATATGCCCAATGTGGAGCTGGGTGAATACCTAAAATTTACTCCAGAGACTATTTCTTTGCTCAAATGAAAAGCTGATTTAATAGAATCATAGAAGTGTAGGACTGGAAGGGACCTCAAGAGGTCATCTAAGTCCAGTCCCGTGTACACAAGGCAGGCCTATATAATAACTAGACCATTCCTGACAGGTGTTTGTCTAACCTGTTCTTCAAAACCTCCAGTGACAGAAATTCCATAACCTTCCTAGGCAATTTGTTCCAGTGCTTAACTACCATGACAGTTAGGAAGTTCTTCATAATGTCCAACATAAACCTCTCTTTCTGCAATTTAAGCTCATTGCTTCTTCCCCTATCCTCAGAGGTTAATGAGAACAATTTTTCCCCCTCCTCATAACAACCACTTATGAACTTTAAAACTGTTATGTCCCCCTTCCGCCTTCTCTTCTCCAGACCAAACAAAGCCAATGTTTTTCAATATAGGAAAATAGACACAAAAAGTGAATTCTGAACTTGTAAAGCTCAAGCAGATTTAAGTTACACTTCTCCTCGTAGGGAACAAAAAACATACCATAAGAGAGAATTGTATGTCCAATTAAAATGAACATATTCAACATTTTAAATTTTGACTATTGAATACTCCTAGTAAACAATCTGCAAGCCAAGAGTTAATCAGCAAAATGTTTTTGCAAACAATTTTTCATGATTAAAATCAAGGAAGTTTATGCTTCTCAGACAACTCATTCTCTCCAAATTATTTGCTCAGTTGTAGTCCACTGGAAACTTAATTTGTATATTTCTTTGTGAACTGATCAGAAACAATTTGTAACAGGAAATAAAATATTATCTGATATCACGAAGATAGAGAGAAATCTAAAAACTACTTTCTCTCTCCTTGATAAATTGTTTGTGTATATTTACTTACAGACATAGCATTTTCAGGATACTCTAATACTGAATTGGCACAATTTAAATGTTGGCAAGGTTTGGGTCTGACCATCTTAATGATTTCTCTAAGTAAATTAATTGTATTTACAGTCAGGCCAACTGGGATACCTTCAGTGAAACAAAGGAAGATTGTTGACAGAAAAGCTTTTAGGTCACTTACAGGCTTGCATTCCCATAAATCCAATCCAAGCATGAAGAGATGCATCAGTGGACATGCAAGGTAACAGTACACACAAATTCAGAAGCAAATATTATTCTTTTCACTTTATTCCTTATTGTTATTATTTTGTATTATGGTAGAATAGGGCCTGTAACAGGGGGACGTTCTCCTCAAGGGTAGTAAAGACTAGTGGTCAGTCAACATCTTTTTAATTCCTGGGACTTTTTAGAGAGGATTAAGACCTATGGAAGGAGCTATGTGCTGGAATAAAGTAAGATGATCTCCAGGCAATAGTTAAGACTTGGGAAAAATCCAAGCTACTGCTTTCTTAAAGGGTCTGGGACCAGGAGCCTTGTAGAGTGTTGAGGCAGGGCTCCCCTCTCCCGCAGCCAATCAGGACAAGCAATGGGAAGAAGACTATATATATTCTGTCTCCACCCTGAGAACAGGAGAAGGTATGCCTGTTGAATCTTTCTTGCCTGAAGGGGAAAAGACTGCTTACGAAAAGGCCAGATGGAGGACAAACTGTTTGAGGCTCAACAGCTGGCCTAAATTACACCTCCAACTCCAAGGAGGAGAGCTGGGGGCTGCAGCAAAGAGCGGACTTCAGAGGAGTAGAAGAAAACTCTCCTGGGAAGGATGCAATTTGGATTCAGAGACATTATTATAAACTGTTCTAATTAAAATAAACCCGAGTCTTATGAGAAGAGAAAAGCCTGTGTGGAATTTTTAAGGAGTCCAAGAAAGGAACCTATGATCAGGCACCGCCACAAAACCTTTTCATTCTCAAAGTTTTCTGTCACCCACTTGGTTTGTTCCAGCTATTTTCTTAGCCCCTTCACAGATTGAAAATCCCTCAGCCTCATCTCCTGGTTTTATGCCTCATGGGTTTTTGCCTCATCGCCACATTTTCTTCAGAATTCTCAATACTTGTTCCTGTTTTGACCTGAGTTTCTGCTGTGCAACAGTGAAGTCCAGAGTCTCTCTCTTATCTCTGTTTTCAGGACCTCTAGGCCCTCATTCAACTACTGCTTCTGGGATTCCACTTTGTTCCTGGCAGTTCATTCAGACTCCAGGAGTCCCTGAAGTTCAGTGTTCTGAGATTCCAGTCCACTGATTGCCTTCTAGGCCTGCCTCTAGGTTGCTTCTTCTTTCACCTTAGCCAAGGTTGTTTGTTGTTCCTCCCCCTTCTTTGCCAGCTGCCTTTATAATTCTGCAATATGAGCCTGCAACTCACAATCTGGTCATGCAGATGGGTGGAGTCTTCCTCAAGCTTCCTGAAGGTTATCCCCAACTCTGACTGGTGCCCTTCTTTGAGAGGTAGGTGCTCTTCCTCATTTGAGCAAGGCTGTGTGTTTGTTCTTGAATTTAGCAAGACTCAGACTGCCCATGGTCTTGGATCACTTTTTCCAAGTGCAGCTTCTGCCTGGCACTTTCCTCTGTATTTGTGGCACAAAGTACCCCAACCCAATTATGCCCATTGGCAGCATTAGGACTGGCTCCTGGTGTGCTGCTTCTTGCAGTAGGAGTCTTAAATCTGGAATATTACCACCTTTGGCTTACAGAAATATCTTCTCCTTTCCAAGTTGCTTGGTCCACTGTTGCTGCCATGTCTGAATAGCCTGGGAACACTTCTCCCTTATTTCCTGGATCTGAGCTTCATGAGATATTTGTCCTCTCATTCAGTTTGTACTAGAAAGCCTTCAGCTGATTCATAGTTGGTAGAGGTGTTGGTTGCTCATATCAGGGTTTTGGTTATCAGCAGTTCCCTGAGCTTCCAAATGTTATGAAACAAATTTCACACTGTCTGACACCCCCAGTCAGGAAATCCTGCTGTTGCTCAGAGTATCTCTTTGGGTTCTTTATCCATGGAATCATTTCAGTCCCCCAGATCCTGTTTGCTTCATGTAAATATATACATATATGGACATTCCCCAAGTTCTCTCTACCTGGGGCTGAGACTAGAGTCTGGGTCTCTCCCTCAGCAAAAGGGAAATTTGAAAGCCCTGACCAACCTCCAACTTTTAAATTGAGATCTCCTGACCTGTTTCCTTGGCTAGTCCAAGTTCTCACATTACCATGAAGCCTGGCTTCCCCACACTAACAGTCCCGCTTCCCAAATTTTGAGAATTTTGGGAGGCAATGCCTTTTTATGGGTCCCATTTTCCTGCCAAACCAAAACATACTATCACTAGAACCTCACTATTCCTTCATCCAAACTGGATCCCCACAGTCCTTTGTTTCAAACCCATAATAGTTGGGGCCCACCACGCCATAACATGGTATCTTTAAGCATCTGGCCTTCTTCTATTTTCACAGTGTCCAGTGCAATGGGGACAGCCCTTACAACAATGGTTTCACATAGGAGCAAAACCACATTATGTACCCCCCATTGCCCACCATCTGTACATACAGTTAGGTGGGCCCCATGTCTCTCTCCATTTCAGCATCCGGAGTGGCCTTCTTCTTCCTGCTGTTGATTTTTTCATCTGGTTGCCATGGAAGCCTGGGCACCCCCAAGAACTGAACCTGGATCGCCCGTGGTCATTGCTCTTGCTCTATACTCCAACTTGAGAGGGTGGCCATCTCACTGCCAAGGACGACATATGTAGCTTTCTGCTCTTTTTTCCTCCCTCATTCATGGGGAGGGGAGAAGATTTCAGATCTTGCTGACTTCATTTCTCACAGGGTATACCTGCCCTCTCATGCCCAATTCTGGTTAAACAAGTTTTGGTCATGCCTGGTCTCAGTTTTCCTTTTTAGACTCCTAAAAAATCTCTACACAGGCTTTTATCTTTCCATAATATTTGATTGTTCCAACCAAAATCAAGACCCCGGAGTTCAAATTTCATCCATTCCAGCCTTCATGGCTGGAGTTGTCTTCTCTGCTCCCGCTCTCAGTCCCCTCCTCCTTGGAGCTAGTGTTGTAATGTAGGCAAGCTGTAGCGCCTCAGCCAGCTTGTCCTCTAACTGGCCCTTTTCCCCAATCAATCCTTTCACCTTCAGGTTAGGAAGGTTCAGAAGGCACACCTTAACCCTCTGGTGACTCATGTTCTTAGAGCCCTGTCAATTTGCTGGAACAGGAAGAAGGACATGAGCCAGTTTAAAAACCAGGCTACATATCCACTACTTAGCCTTTCTTGGGTGGAAAGCTGCATTTCCCTTCCTTCTGACTGGGGTATTTCCAGATCAACAGTTCCTTTGCCTTCACTTTGTTATTCCCAGCAGACAAAAGGCTGTCCAAGCACACCTGATTGCTTTCTCTTCAGAGACCAATAATGAGTGATTGTCAATAGTTATAAGTTACCCACACAGAACTTCTTATTCAAACCTATTTTATTCTTAAGGCAAAAACACTACAGAGACAACATTAAAACAATAAAAGAAACTTAAACATGCATGCTACTCAGTTTATCAATCCTGGCATAAATCAGAGTATTTAAAGGGCTACTTTATTACTTGGTGGCTGCCAATAGATTTTAGGGACTATTCTGGCATCTGAGGATGATTGAAGCAGTGGGTCACTACATCCAGATTGTTTTCTTTCCTGTACCAGTAATTGCGGGTGGCAGGACGTGGAATGGAAGGCATTAAAGTGGATTTACACCAGTGGTGAGCAACCTGCAGCCCATCAGGGTAATCCACTGGCAGGCCACGAGACAGTTTGTTTACATTAACTGTCTGAAGGCATGGTCACCCGCAGCTGCCTGCGGATGGTCAATGTAAACAAACTGTCTCACAGCCCACCAGCAGATTACCCTGATGGGCTGCATGCGGCCTGGAGGTTGCCCACCAGTGATTTACACGACACAAGGATCCTGATAGGCAAGAGGGACCCTTTAATGCCAACTTTTTAGCAGCCCTAAATGCAGGGTAGGATCTCACTAAGGATGGCCATGTATTATTCTAATTTATGTAAATAAGCTCAGAGGCTATGTCTGGGGCCATACATTGTAATATAAATTTAATGCAAAAAGAAATGTTAATGCAATGGTAAGGTCACAATAGGCCAGCTCACAGGTCACAAAGTGAAAAAAATGAAGGTTCAGCAGTAACATTTACTCAGCCACTCCGTATATGCTGAATATTTTGTGCTAGATTTTGGAACATAAGAAATATGTTAAACAAAATCTTTAATTGGAAACAAACATTTATAACATGGATGAATTAAAAGTTGCTGTTGGAACTTTTCCTTCTGCATTGCCCACGTTTGATTTTACCTGTGCACCATTAAGGTTCTATTAACATAATTTTTACATTTAATATTTCTTTTCCCTCCCCAAATGGGAAAAAATTAAGTGCCTGTTATTAATACTGTTAGCCTTTAAGTAGACTTCAAGTTCACACCTAATAGGTGTAATCAGGCGAAGCATGTTCTCCCTTGCTGCTGGTAGTATTTTCCTGGAAACATCTCTTGGAGGACAGTGTGAACAGGGCAAGAACTCATTTTTTATATTCTTATAGCTGTATCTTTATAATGCGGGGTGGGGGGAGGAGGGAGAGGACAAATCCAACCAAGAGCCTGATTCTTCACTCAGTGTCTTCTGCTGCAGATAAGTGTGACTCCATTGAAATCAGTAGAGTTATGTTAACATCAAACTAGCATAAGGGAGAGCAAGAACAGGGCTTTTTTCAAATTATAGTTTAAAATTTGCAGATTATTATATTTTCCAACAAATTGCAGAGAGCTTAGAAGAATGGGATTCTCCAGCTATTATGTACTTGTTATATTTTTTTCCCCCTGATGCTGACAGATTTCTTTAAGAATTTTGCAGTCTTTCTAGCCTGCTACTCCCCCTCTGCTAGAGTGACCAGATGTCACGATTTTATAGGGACAGTCCCGATATTTGGGGCTGTGTCTTATATAGGCGCCTATTACCCCCCACCCCCTGTCCTGATTTTTCACACTTCCTGTCTGGTCACCCTACGGCCTCTGCACAGTTGGGTGGGGATGGTGGATGGGCTTCACTCCTGTGCTGCCCTGGAGAGCACAGCTGAGCAAGGTGCAGAAGTGTAAGCAAGCAGGGCCAGGAAAAGGGGCTGAGATGGATTATTTCCCCTATGGAGCAATGGGAAGCAGTTTTGTGCTTGACCTTTGTGCTGTGACAAGAGCAGAGTTTTGGGCTGCCCCTTGCTCAGGCAAATCTGGACCACAACAAGTGGAACTAACATACTTTTTACCTCATTTGCATCCTTACGGTCCAATTCTGCCACCCATATTTGGTTTGGGTGAAATTCAGCCCTGTGCAAAGCTCAACCTATGCACCATTTAACTTCATTGGGTTTAAGTGGAGCAGATGTGGTGCACAGAATCTTATGCTGGCCACTTCCCACAAAAAAAGCTGACTCAGTCTGTGATCATTCTCATACCTTTGCTAGGGGCTGAGCAACTCCTCACTGCATCCCTGCCCATCCGCGCACATACAGAGCACCGATCAAGTAGTTTTTCATATGGCTAGTGAGGGCAGTGACAAAACTTAAGTTCAACTCCTGTCCCCATAGCAGACTGTGGGAAATCATAACAGACTAACTATTGTTCTCCTTTTTCAGAATTCTACTCTTTTTTCTAGCGATTCCTTCTACGACTAAATAGGTTGAGGTGCGTTCCACAATACAGTAGGTGTATTTTTTTTCTAAAGTGGTACAGATCTTTTCAAGGTCTATCAGAGCTTGAGGCAGAATGAAAATTTAGGCTCTCTTTCAAAGGGCATTGTGTACTACAGGTAGCAAGAAAAGATCAGCAAACAACATTAATTACCTGCAGCTGGAGCAATGTAAAAAACCCTCCATCTCCAAGGATAAATAGATCCCCAGACTTTGTGAATTGGAGTATCAGTACTTCAAGACTAGAAGTCTGACATTTTCGATTCCAGCTTTGTGCTCATGCTATTGGAATGCAATTGGCTGCAAGTCTAACTTCTTACATGAGTGGAATTCTATAGAGTGGGCTACCACAGTGTGACTCAGAGGTATTAGAGAACAGTAGGAAAAGTAAAGCTATCCCGCACTTTCGTTTTAAGGGGATCTGTTTGTAATTCTTAGAAGGGCATTGAACCTCCATTTAAGTCTGCTGTTTAAACAGAATTAACATTCCTAGCATGGAAGTTTACATTTCTCCTCATCATAGACTCAGCAAAATAGAATTTGGAAGGTCACACTTTCATCTTGTAATTGATCTTTCCTTTTATAAGTTAATCAAAGAGATATTTTTTCCTCAGTCTAAATTTAAGGCTTCTATACAATGTATTGTAGTGTTGCAATTTTTCAGACATTTTAAAACGAGTTGATAGGCTTTGGCCAAAGCTCCATTTGTCAGAAGCGGCAGGCTATATTACTAGCTGGATGTAAGAAAGACATTTAATCACTATCTTAAAAGAATTATATGAGTGATTCCACCCAAGGTGAAAAAGAGCACTTCCATCTATAACAGGTCCTAAATTGATGAAAAATCCCTCATCATACCAAGAATTGTAATTTTCTTCAATTTGTGTCTTTTCACACACCTCAAAACATCACCATGAAATACAAGATAATATTAAAGTAGAAGTTCTACATTTGAAAAGATGGCTATTCTATTCTTAATTAAAGTTGTGATGTTATATAGGTCTAAACTTGTTCTTTTTACTATTTTTTCCTATGTCAAATAACTTGGATCCATAATATTGAAAAAATCTTAATTACATTTTATTTCATAGCAACAACGTAGGTTAGGGTTGACTACTTCTATTGAGAATTCTTATAGGGTAAAATTTTCCTATATCAATGAAATTCAAGCTTAGATTCTGTATACCTCCAGAACATTTTAATTTTCCCTGTTGTATGGAACAGTTACAGACTGATCATTACTGAGAAACAGTAGCCTATTCAAAATGTAGGAGACATCATCTGCAATATCATCCATACCATCATAGAGAGATGGCTTCTCTGCTGCTCACATTTCCTATACCTCTGTTTCAGCCAGAAGCCTGAGCTATATAAGCTTAATGGCGAACCTTAAACAGACAATACAAGTCTTGCTGAAGGTTGTGGATGTACCAGTGACACTGACAATACAGAAAAGAACAAATTTTAGGAAGAAAAGTCCAGCTGACTTACAACACCTGCTGTGTTTTGATTTACCTAAGCCCTGCCTTCCTGCTATTTAACCAAACCCCTTTAAATAAAAAAAAGACTTGCTATTACTTGAATCCATATCTATTATCTTTGCTTATGTGTCCTTGCTAGGCAACTGGATTAATATGTTCTTTTCCCTTCATGTGACACATTTGAATAGGACCTAATCACATCAGCCACACCATCAGGGGCTCGTTCTCCTGCACATCTACCAATGCCATCATGTGCCAGCAGTGCCCCTCTGCCATGTACATTGGCCAAGCCGGACAGTCTCTACGCAAAAGAATTAATGGACACAAATTTGACATCAGGAATCATAACATTCAAAAACCAGTAGGAGAACACTTCAACCTCTCTGGCCACTCAGTAACAGACTTAAAGGTGGCACTGTTGCAACAGAAAAGCTTCAAAAACAGACTTCAACAAGAAACTGCTGAACTAGAATTAATTTGCAAACTAGATACCATTAACTTGGACTTGAATAGAGATTGGGAGTGGCTGGGTCATTACACAAATTGAATCTATTTCCCCATGTTAAGTACCTTCTTGTCAACTGTCTGGAATGGGCCATCTTGATTATCATTACAAAAGTTTTTTTTTCTCCTGCTGATAATAGCTCATCTTAATTAATTAGCCTCTTAGAGTTGGTATGGCAACTTCCACCTTTTCATGTTCTCTGTATGTATATATATCTTCTTACTATATGTTCCATTCTATGCATCTGATGAAGTGGGCTGTAGCCCATGAAAGCTTATGCTCAAATAAATTTGTTAGTCTCTAAGGTTCTCCTGTTCTTTTTGCGGATACAGACTAACACGGCTGCTACTCTGAAACCTGTCTCTATTTTCTCATTTTACTTACATGAATTTCAAGTTGTTCACGAATAAACATTTCAGAACTAAAATATATATTCTCAATCAATTCAATTCAGAAAACAAGATTATTTAAAAAAAAAAAAGTTTTTCTCCTCCATTTCCCAACAAGGTGTCTCTAATAAAGTACTCTTATGGTTTTCAGCACAACCTATTTAGCAGCAGCAATGTAATGGCATCTGTGGATTCTCTAGAAGCATAAGCTGGAATTCACAATGGGCACCTTGCCACCCAGTTGAATTCAGAACCCTGAGTTAGGCAACCATGCTTCCTTTACGATGTTCGGGAAGAGTTACGTTCCTAAATGGGATTCACAAAAGCCAGCACACATAAGCCAGACAATAGGAAATGCTGAGGTGAAGGGTGTGGTCTAAGCCCCACTCCTCAAAAGATGGTAGGTGCCTAACTCTGGGCTAGAGGGAGTTTTCTAGGGATCCACGGCCCTGAACCTTCTCCTGGGGTTAAGTGACTAAGCCAGGTCAATCCTTTTTAAGGAAAAAAAAAAGGAGGAGGAAGTACTGCCTCCCTTCCTTATGATTTTTAATCCAGTGTTTTGAGTATTCACCCAGGATGCTGGAGACCAGGTTCAAATCCCCCCTCCCTGATGAGGAGTGGGCACTGGAACCTGGGGGAGACTCTGCTCTTAGGTGAGGGTAAAATTCAGTTCAAAAATAGTTTACTAAATAAAAAAAAAAAACTGAGGCAGATTTTGCTTTGTTTTTCTGAATCCATTCACTCACTCCAGCACATGCACACAAAAATTGTAAATTTCCACTAACTACAAGATTACAATGGACATAGCCTACATGTACCAACACTTCATTTCTTAAAGGCAATTATTGCCATTCCTCTCTCATCCTTGCATGGGAAGGAAGCTGCTATTTGAAGCAGCTACCTGATTTCCCAGAGACAGGGACATACCCCTGCACATCAGAATGTCCATTTTCCCTTGCTATTTCAGCTGTGCCTTGAGAGATACTCTATAGTGAACCA